>NW_028167987.1:0-125141 GCF_964194135.1 Talpa europaea
CGTCAGCGGGGGCACCCCCGCTAAGCCACAGACAAGCGGCCGCCGCGGCCTCTTACAAGACCGCAGGCAGACGGGCCGGCATGGAAAGCCCCGGGCAACCCAGCACCATCAAAGTGTTAGAGACCTCACCTGGCCCAGCAGCGCTGACGAGCCTCAGGCTCCGCCCCTGTCCTGAGTCTGAGCCCTCCCACCGGACTTTGCCTGCGCAAAGGTGCACTTCCCACGGCCGCCGCTAGGGGGCGCTGGTGAGGGGGTTCGGGGACCCTCAGCCCCCACGGGCTTAGGGTGACCTCGACCCAATGAGAAAACAGGACCCTCTTCCCTCGTGGGGGAACGGGGCCCTCTACCCCCTTGGGGGAACGGTAAATCGTCCCCCCCCCTCCTCCCGGGGAACACCCGCACCCTCCTCTCGCACTGACGCCCCCAGCGACAGGCCGTGCGCCCGAGGAAGCCCTGCAAGGAGGCGCGGGGTCAATGTGAGGCAGGGCACCCCCTGTAAGCTTCAGACAGGCGGCGGCCGCGGCCTCTCCCTAAAGTGCAGGCAGGCAGGCCGGCGCGGAAAGCCCGGGGCCTCCCAGCACCACTCAGAGGGGAAGAGTGCTCACCTGGCCCAGCAGCGCTGATGAGCCCCAGGCTCCGGGCCCCGTCCGGAGACTGACCCCGCCCACCGGAGTCTGCATTCACCAAGGAGCACTTCTCAGGGCCGCCGCTAGGGGGCGCTGGGCAGGGGGGTGTTCGGGGACCCGCACCCCCCGGGGGAAGCGGAGGGGGACCTCTGCAGACATGGGGTTCCGGGGCCCTAGGCCCCGTACCTGGTCAAGGGACCCCAAGCCCCTTTTGGAAACGGGGCCGTCTTCCCCCTTGGGACACCTGCACCCTCTTCTCGCACTCGAACCTCCAGCGGTAGGTCTTGTTCCCGAAGACACCCTTAGAGGCGGGGCGGGGTCACCGTCAGCGGGGGCACCCCCGCTAAGCCACAGACAAGCGGCCGCCGCGGCCTCTTACAAGACCGCAGGCAGACGGGCCGGCATGGAAAGCCCCGTGCAACCCAGCACCATCAAAGTGTTAGAGACCTCACCTGGCCCAGCAGCGCTGACGAGCCTCAGGCTCCGCCCCTGTCCTGAGTCTGAGCCCTCCCACCGGACTTTGCCTGCGCAAAGGTGCACCTCCCACGGCCGCCGCTAGGGGGCGCTGGTGAGGGGGTTCGGGGACCCTCAGCCCCCACGGGCTTAGGGTGACCTCGACCCAATGAGAAAACAGGACCCTCTTCCCTCGTGGGGGAACGGGGCCCTCTACCCCCTTGGGGGAACGGTAAATCGTCCCCCCCCCCTCCTCCGGGGGAACACCCGCACCCTCCTCTCGCACTGACGCCCCCAGCGACAGGCCGTGCGCCCGAGGAAGCCCTGCAAGGAGGCGCGGGGTCAATGTGAGACAGGGCACCCCCTGTAAGCTTCAGACAGGCGGCGGCCGCGGCCTCTCCCTAAAGTGCAGGCAGGCAGGCCGGCGCGGAAAGCCCGGGGCCTCCCAGCACCACTCAGAGGGGAAGAGTGCTCACCTGGCCCAGCAGCGCTGATGAGCCCCAGGCTCCGGGCCCCGTCCGGAGACTGACCCCGCCCACCGGAGTCTGCATTCACCAAGGAGCACTTCTCAGGGCCGCCGCTAGGGGGCGCTGGGCAGGGGGGTGTTCGGGGACCCGCACCCCCCGGGGGAAGGGGAGGGGGACCTCTGCAGACATGGGGTTCCGGGGCCCTAGGCCCCGTACATGGTCAAGGGACCTCAAGCCACTTTTGGAAACGGGGCCGTCTTCCCCCTTGGGACACCTGCACCCTCTTCTCGCACTCGAACCTCCAGCGGTAGGTCTTGTTCCCGAAGACACCCTTAGAGGCGGGGCGGGGTCACCGTCAGCGGGGGCACCCCCTCTAAGCCACAGACAAGCGGCCGCCGCGGCCTCTTACAAGACCGCAGGCAGACGGGCCGGCATGGAAAGCCCCGGGCAACCCAGCACCATCAAAGTGTTAGAGACCTCACCTGGCCCAGCAGCGCTGACGAGCCTCAGGCTCCGCCCCTGTCCTGAGTCTGAGCCCTCGCACCGGACTTTGCCTGCGCAAAGGTGCACTTCCCACGGCCGCCGCTAGGGGGCGCTGGTGAGGGGGTTCGGGGACCCTCAGCCCCCACGGGCTTAGGGTGACCTCGACCCAATGAGAAAACAGGACCCTCTTCCCTCGTGGGGGAACGGGGCCCTCTACCCCCTTGGGGGAACGGTAAATCGTCCCCCCCCCTCCTCCCGGGGAACACTTGCACCCTCCTCTCGCACTGACGCCCCCAGCGACAGGCCGTGCGCCCGAGGAAGCCCTGCAAGGAGGCGCGGGGTCAATGTGAGGCAGGGCACCCCCTGTAAGCTTCAGACAGGCGGCGGCCGCGGCCTCTCCCTAAAGTGCAGGCAGGCAGGCCGGCGCGGAAAGCCCGGGGCCTCCCAGCACCACTCAGAGGGGAAGAGTGCTCACCTGGCCCAGCAGCGCTGATGAGCCCCAGGCTCCGGGCCCCGTCCGGAGACTGACCCCGCCCACCGGAGTCTGCATTCACCAAGGAGCACTTCTCAGGGCCGCCGCTAGGGGGCGCTGGGCAGGGGGGTGTTCGGGGACCCGCACCCCCCGGGGGAAGCGGAGGGGGACCTCTGCAGACATGGGGTTCCGGGGCCCTAGGCCCCGTACCTGGTCAAGGGACCTCAAGCCCCTTTTGGAAACGGGGCCGTCTTCCCCCTTGGGACACCTGCACCCTCTTCTCGCACTCGAACCTCCAGCGGTAGGTCTTGTTCCCGAAGACACCCTTAGAGGCGGGGCGGGGTCACCGTCAGCGGGGGCACCCCCGCTAAGCCACAGACAAGCGGCCGCCGCGGCCTCTTACAAGACCGCAGGCAGACGGGCCGGCATGGAAAGCACCGGGCAACCCAGCACCATCAAAGTGTTAGAGACCTCACCTGGCCCAGCAGCGCTGACGAGCCTCAGGCTCCGCCCCTGTCCTGAGTCTGAGCCCTCCCACCGGACTTTGCCTGCGCAAAGGTGCACTTCCCACGGCCGCCGCGAGGGGGCGCTGGTGAGGGGGTTCGGGGACCCTCAGCCCCCACGGGCTTAGGGTGACCTCGACCCAATGAGAAAACAGGACCCTCTTCCCTCGTGGGGGAACGGGGCCCTCTACCCCCTTGGGGGAACGGTAAATCGTCCCCCCCCCTCCTCCCGGGGAACACCCGCACCCTCCTCTCGCACTGACGCCCCCAGCGACAGGCCGTGCGCCCGAGGAAGCCCTGCAAGGAGGCGCGGGGTCAATGTGAGGCAGGGCACCCCCTGTAAGCTTCAGACAGGCGGCGGCCGCGGCCTCTCCCTAAAGTGCAGGCAGGCAGGCCGGCGCGGAAAGCCCGGGGCCTCCCAGCACCACTCAGAGGGGAAGAGTGCTCACCTGGCCCAGCAGCGCTGATGAGCCCCAGGCTCCGGGCCCCGTCCGGAGACTGACCCCGCCCACCGGAGTCTGCATTCACCAAGGAGCACTTCTCAGGGCCGCCGCTAGGGGGCGCTGGGCAGGGGGGTGTTCGGGGACCCGCACCCCCCGGGGGAAGGGGAGGGGGACCTCTGCAGACATGGGGTTCCGGGACCCTAGGCCCCGTACATGGTCAAGGGACCTCAAGCCCCTTTTGGAAACGGGGCCGTCTTCCCCCTTTGGACACCTGCACCCTCTTCTCGCACTCGAACCTCCAGCGGTAGGTCTTGTTCCCGAAGACACCCTTAGAGGCGGGGCGGGGTCACCGTCAGCGGGGGCACCCCCGCTAAGCCACAGACAAGCGGCCGCCGCGGCCTCTTACAAGACCGCAGGCAGACGGGCCGGCATGGAAAGCCCCGGGCAACCCAGCACCATCAAAGTGTTAGAGACCTCACCTGGCCCAGCAGCGCTGACGAGCCTCAGGCTCCGCCCCTGTCCTGAGTCTGAGCCCTCCCACCGGACTTTGCCTGCGCAAAGGTGCACTTCCCACGGCCGCCGCTAGGGGGCGCTGGTGAGGGGGTTCGGGGACCCTCAGCCCCCACGGGCTTAGGGTGACCTCGACCCAATGAGAAAACAGGACCCTCTTCCCTCGTGGGGGAACGGGGCCCGCTACCCCCTTGGGGGAACGGTAAATCGTCCCCCCCCCCTCCTCCCGGGGAACACCCGCACCCTCCTCTCGCACTGACGCCCCCAGCGACAGGCCGTGCGCCCGAGGAAGCCCTGCAAGGAGGCGCGGGGTCAATGTGAGACAGGGCACCCCCTGTAAGCTTCAGACAGGCGGCGGCCGCGGCCTCTCCCTAAAGTGCAGGCAGGCAGGCCGGCGCGGAAAGCCCGGGGCCTCCCAGCACCACTCAGAGGGGAAGAGTGCTCACCTGGCCCAGCAGCGCTGATGAGCCCCAGGCTCCGGGCCCCGTCCGGAGACTGACCCCGCCCACCGGAGTCTGCATTCACCAAGGAGCACTTCTCAGGGCCGCCGCTAGGGGGCGCTGGGCAGGGGGGTGTTCGGGGACCCGCACCCCCCGGGGGAAGGGGAGGGGGACCTCTGCAGACATGGGGTTCCGGGGCCCTAGGCCCCGTACATGGTCAAGGGACCTCAAGCCCGTTTTGGAAACGGGGCCGTCTTCCCCCTTGGGACACCTGCACCCTCTTCTCGCACTCGAACCTCCAGCGGTAGGTCTTGTTCCCGAAGACACCCTTAGAGGCGGGGCGGGGTCACCGTCAGCGGGGGCACCCCCGCTAAGCCACAGACAAGCGGCCGCCGCGGCCTCTTACAAGACCGCAGGCAGACGGGCCGGCATGGAAAGCCCCGGGCAACCCAGCACCATCAAAGTGTTAGAGACCTCACCTGGCCCAGCAGCGCTGACGAGCCTCAGGCTCCGCCCCTGTCCTGAGTCTGAGCCCTCCCACCGGACTTTGCCTGCGCAAAGGTGCACTTCCCACGGCCGCCGCTAGGGGGCGCTGGTGAGGGGGTTCGGGGACCCTCAGCCCCCACGGGCTTAGGGTGACCTCGACCCAATGAGAAAACAGGACCCTCTTCCCTCGTGGGGGAACGGGGCCCTCTACCCCCTTGGGGGAACGGTAAATCGTCCGCCCCCTCCTCCCGGGGAACACCCGCACCCTCCTCTCGCACTGACGCCCCCAGCGACAGGCCGTGCGCCCGAGGAAGCCCTGCAAGGAGGCGCGGGGTCAATGTGAGGCAGGGCACCCCCTGTAAGCTTCAGACAGTCGGCGGCCGCGGCCTCTCCCTAAAATGCAGGCAGGCAGGCCGGCGCGGAAAGCCCGGGGCCTCCCAGCACCACTCAGAGGGGAAGAGTGCTCACCTGGCCCAGCAGCGCTGATGAGCCCCAGGCTCCGGGCCCCGTCCGGAGACTGACCCCGCCCACCGGAGTCTGCATTCACCAAGGAGCACTTCTCAGGGCCGCCGCTAGGGGGCGCTGGGCAGGGGGGTGTTCGGGGACCCGCACCCCCCGGGGGAAGCGGAGGGGGACCTCTGCAGACATGGGGTTCCGGGGCCCTAGGCCCCGTACATGGTCAAGGGACCTCAAGCCCCTTTTGGAAACGGGGCCGTCTTCCCCCTTGGGACACCTGCACCCTCTTCTCGCACTCGAACCTCCAGCGGTAGGTCTTGTTCCCGAAGACACCCTTAGAGGCGGGGCGGGGTCACCGTCAGCGGGGGCACCCCCGCTAAGCCACAGACAAGCGGCCGCCGCGGCCTCTTACAAGACCGCAGGCAGACGGGCCGGCATGGAAAGCCCCGGGCAACCCAGCACCATCAAAGTGTTAGAGACCTCACCTGGCCCAGCAGCGCTGACGAGCCTCAGGCTCCGCCCCTGTCCTGAGTCTGAGCCCTCCCACCGGACTTTGCCTGCGCAAAGGTGCACTTCCCACGGCCGCCGCTAGGGGGCGCTGGTGAGGGGGTTCGGGGACCCTCAGCCCCCACGGGCTTAGGGTGACCTCGACCCAATGAGAAAACAGGACCCTCTTCCCTCGTGGGGGAACGGGGCCCTCTACCCCCTTGGGGGAACGGTAAATCGTCCCCCCCCCTCCTCCCGGGGAACACCCGCACCCTCCTCTCGCACTGAGGCCCCAGCGACAGGCCGTGCCCCCGAGGAAGCCCTGCAAGGAGGCGCGGGGTCAATGTGAGGCAGGGCACCCCCTGTAAGCTTCAGACAGGCAGCGGCCGCGGTCTCTCCCTAAAGTGCAGGCAGGCAGGCCGGCGCGGAAAGCCCGGGGCCTCCCAGCACCACTCAGAGGGGAAGAGTGCTCACCTGGCCCAGCAGCGCTGATGAGCCCCAGGCTCCGGGCCCCGTCCGGAGACTGACCCCGCCCACCGGAGTCTGCATTCACCAAGGAGCACTTCTCAGGGCCGCCGCTAGGGGGCGCTGGGCAGGGGGGTGTTCGGGGACCCGCACTCCCCGGGGGAAGGGGAGGGGGACCTCTGCAGACATGGGGTTCCGGGGCCCTAGGCCCCGTACATGGTCAAGGGACCTCAAGCCACTTATGGAAACGGGGCCGTCTTCCCCCTTGGGACACCTGCACCCTCTTCTCGCACTCGAACCTCCAGCGGTAGGTCTTGTTCCCGAAGATACCCTTAGAGGCGGGGCGGGGTCACCGTCAGCGGGGGCACCCCCGCTAAGCCACAGACAAGCGGCCGCCGCGGCCTCTTACAAGACCGCAGGCAGACGGGCCGGCATGGAAAGCCCCGGGCAACACAGCACCATCAAAGTGTTAGAGACCTCACCTGGCCCAGCAGGGCTGACGAGCCTAAGGCTCCGCCCCTGTCCTGAGTCTGAGCCCTCCCACCGGACTTTGCCTGCGCAAAGGTGCACTTCCCACGGCCGCCGCTAGGGGGCGCTGGTGAGGGGGTTCGGGGACCCTCAGCCCCCACGGGCTTAGGGTGACCTCGACCCAATGAGAAAACAGGACCCTCTTCCCTCGTGGGGGAACGGGGCCCTCTACCCCCTTGGGGGAACGGTAAATCGTCCCCCCCCCCTCCTCCCGGGGAACACCCGCACCCTCCTCTCGCACTGACGCCCCCAGCGACAGGCCGTGCGCCCGAGGAAGCCCTGCAAGGAGGCGCGGGGTCAATGTGAGGCAGGGCACCCCCTGTAAGCTTCAGACAGGCGGCGGCCGCGGCCTCTCCCTAAAGTGCAGGCAGGCAGGCCGGCGCGGAAAGCCCGGGGCCTCCCAGCACCACTCAGAGGGGAAGAGTGCTCACCTGGCCCAGCAGCGCTGATGAGCCCCAGGCTCCGGGCCCCGTCCGGAGACTGACCCCGCCCACCGGAGTCTGCATTCACCAAGGAGCACTTCTCAGGGCCGCCGCTAGGGGGCGCTGGGCAGGGGGGTGTTCGGGGACCCGCACCCCCCGGGGGAAGGGGAGGGGTACCTCTGCAGACATGGGGTTCCGGGGCCCTAGGCCCCGTACATGGTCAAGGGACCTCAAGCCACTTATGGAAACGGGGCCGTCTTCCCCCTTGGGACACCTGCACCCTCTTCTCGCACTCGAACCTCCAGCGGTAGGTCTTGTTCCCGAAGACACCCTTAGAGGCGGGGCGGGGTCACCGTCAGCGGGGGCACCCCCGCTAAGCCACAGACCAGCGGCCGCCGCGGCCTCTTACAAGACCGCAGGCAGACGGGCCGGCATGGAAAGCCCCGGGCAACCCAGCACCATCAAAGTGTTAGAGACCTCACCTGGCCCAGCAGCGCTGACGAGCCTCAGGCTCCGCCCCTGTCCTGAGTCTGAGCCCTCCCACCGGACTTTGCCTGCGCAAAGGTGCACTTCCCACGGCCGCCGCTAGGGGGCGCTGGTGAGGGGGTTCGGGGACCCTCAGCCCCCACGGGCTTAGGGTGACCTCGACCCAATGAGAAAACAGGACCCTCTTCCCTCGTGGGGGAACGGGGCCCTCTACCCCCTTGGGGGAACGGTAAATCGTCCCCCCCCCCTCCTCCCGGGGAACACCCGCACCCTCCTCTCGCACTGACGCCCCCAGCGACAGGCCGTGCGCCCGAGGAAGCCCTGCAAGGAGGCGCGGGGTCAATGTGAGGCAGGGCACCCCCTGTAAGCTTCAGACAGGCGGCGGCCGCGGCCTCTCCCTAAAGTGCAGGCAGGCAGGCCGGCGCGGAAAGCCCGGGGCCTCCCAGCACCACTCAGAGGGGAAGAGTGCTCACCTGGCCCAGCAGCGCTGATGAGCCCCAGGCTCCGGGCCCCGTCCGGAGACTGACCCCGCCCACCGGAGTCTGCATTCACCAAGGAGCACTTCTCAGGGCCGCCGCTAGGGGGCGCTGGGCAGGGGGCTGTTCGGGGACCCGCACCCCCCGGGGGAAGGGGAGGGGGACCTCTGCAGACATGGGGTTCCGGGGCCCTAGGCCCCGTACATGGTCAAGGGACCTCAAGCCCGTTTTGGAAACGGGGCCGTCTTCCCCCTTGGGACACCTGCACCCTCTTCTCGCACTCGAACCTCCAGCGGTAGGTCTTGTTCCCGAAGACACCCTTAGAGGCGGGGCGGGGTCACCGTCAGCGGGGGCACCCCCGCTAAGCCACAGACAAGCGGCCGCCGCGGCCTCGTACAAGACCGCAGGCAGACGGGCCGGCATGGAAAGCCCCGGGCAACCCAGCACCATCAAAGTGTTAGAGACCTCACCTGGCCCAGCAGCGCTGACGAGCCTCAGGCTCCGCCCCTGTCCTGAGTCTGAGCCCTCCCACCGGACTTTGCCTGCGCAAAGGTGCACTTCCCACGGCCGCCGCTAGGGGGCGCTGGTGAGGGGGTTCGGGGACCCTCAGCCCCCACGGGCTTAGGGTGACCTCGACCCAATGAGAAAACAGGACCCTCTTCCCTCGTGGGGGAACGGGGCCCTCTACCCCCTTGGGGGAACGGTAAATCGTCCCCCCCCCTCCTCCCGGGGAACACCCGCACCCTCCTCTCGCACTGACGCCCCCAGCGACAGGCCGTGCGCCCGAGGAAGCCCTGCAAGGAGGCGCGGGGTCAATGTGAGGCAGGGCACCCCCTGTAAGCTTCAGACAGGCGGCGGCCGCGGCCTCTCCCTAAAGTGCAGGCAGGCAGGCCGGCGCGGAAAGCCCGGGGCCTCCCAGCACCACTCAGAGGGGAAGAGTGCTCACCTGGCCCAGCAGCGCTGATGAGCCCCAGGCTCCGGGCCCCGTCCGGAGACTGACCCCGCCCACCGGAGTCTGCATTCACCAAGGAGCACTTCTCAGGGCCGCCGCTAGGGGGCGCTGGGCAGGGGGGTGTTCGGGGACCCGCACCCCCCGGGAGAAGCGGAGGGGGACCTCTGCAGACATGGGGTTCCGGGGCCCTAGGCCCCGTACATGGTCAAGGGACCTCAAGCCCCTTTTGGAAACGGGGCCGTCTTCCCCCTTGGGACACCTGCACCCTCTTCTCGCACTCGAACCTCCAGCGGTAGGTCTTGTTCCCGAAGACACCCTTAGAGGCGGGGCGGGGTCAACGTCAGCGGGGGCACCCCCGCTAAGCCACAGACAAGCGGCCGCCGCGGCCTCTTACAAGACCGCAGGCAGACGGGCCGGCATGGAAAGCCCCGGGCAACCCAGCACCATCAAAGTGTTAGAGACCTCACCTGGCCCAGCAGCGCTGACGAGCCTCAGGCTCCGCCCCTGTCCTGAGTCTGAGCCCTCCCACCGGACTTTGCCTGCGCAAAGGTGCACTTCCCACGGCCGCCGCTAGGGGGCGCTGGTGAGGGGGTTCGGGGACCCTCAGCCCCCACGGGCTTAGGGAGACCTCGACCCTATGAGAAAACAGGACCCTCTTCCCTCGTGGGGGAACGGGGCCCTCTACCCCCTTGGGGGAACGGTAAATCGTCCCCCCCCCTCCTCCCGGGGAACACCCGCACCCTCCTCTCGCACTGACGCCCCCAGCGACAGGCCGTGCGCCCGAGGAAGCCCTGCAAGGAGGCGCGGGGTCAATGTGAGGCAGGGCACCCCCTGTAAGCTTCAGACAGGCGGCGGCCGCGGCCTCTCCCTAAAGTGCAGGCAGGCAGGCCGGCGCGGAAAGCCCGGGGCCTCCCAGCACCACTCAGAGGGGAAGAGTGCTCACCTGGCCCAGCAGCGCTGATGAGCCCCAGGCTCCGGGCCCCGTCCGGAGACTGACCCCGCCCACCGGAGTCTGCATTCACCAAGGAGCACTTCTCAGGGCCGCCGCTAGGGGGCGCTGGGCAGGGGGGTGTTCCGGGACCCGCACCCCCCGGGGGAAGCGGAGGGGGACCTCTGCAGACATGGGGTTCCGGGGCCCTAGGCCCCGTACATGGTCAAGGGACCTCAAGCCACTTTTGGAAACGGGGCCGTCTTCCCCCTTGGGACACCTGCACCCTCTTCTCGCACTCGAACCTCCAGCGGTAGGTCTTGTTCCCGAAGACACCCTTAGAGGCGGGGCGGGGTCACCGTCAGCGGGGGCACCCCCGCTAAGCCACAGACAAGCGGCCGCCGCGGCCTCTTACAAGACCGCAGGCAGACGGGCCGGCATGGAAAGCCCCGGGCAACCCAGCACCATCAAAGTGTTAGAGACCTCACCTGGCCCAGCAGCGCTGACGAGCCTCAGGCTCCGCCCCTGTCCTGAGTCTGAGCCCTCCCACCGGACTTTGCCTGCGCAAAGGTGCACTTCCCACGGCCGCCGCTAGGGGGCGCTGGTGAGGGGGTTCGGGGACCCTCAGCCCCCACGGGCTTAGGGTGACCTCGACCCAATGAGAAAACAGGACCCTCTTCCCTCGTGGGGGAACGGGGCCCTCTACCCCCTTGGGGGAACGGTAAATCGTCCCCCCCCTCCTCCCGGGGAACACCCGCACCCTCCTCTCGCACTGACGCCCCCAGCGACAGGCCGTGCGCCCGAGGAAGCCCTGCAAGGAGGCGCGGGGTCAATGTGAGGCAGGGCACCCCCTGTAAGCTTCAGACAGGCGGCGGCCGCGGCCTCTCCCTAAAGTGCAGGCAGGCAGGCCGGCGCGGAAAGCCCGGGGCCTCCCAGCACCACTCAGAGGGGAAGAGTGCTCACCTGGCCCAGCAGCGCTGATGAGCCCCAGGCTCCGTGCCCCGTCCGGAGACTGACCCCGCCCACCGGAGTCTGCATTCACCAAGGAGCACTTCTCAGGGCCGCCGCTAGGGGGCGCTGGGCAGGGGGGTGTTCGGGGACCCGCACCCCCCGGGGGAAGGGGAGGGGGACCTCTGCAGACATGGGGTTCCGGGGCCCTAGGCCCCGTTCATGGTCAAGGGACCTCAAGCCCCTTTTGGAAACGGGGCCGTCTTCCCCCTTGGACACCTGCACCCTCTTCTCGCACTCGAACCTCCAGCGGTAGGTCTTGTTCCCGAAGACACCCTTAGAGGCGGGGCGGGGTCACCGTCAGCGGGGGCACCCCCGCTAAGCCACAGACAAGCGGCCGCCGCGGCCTCTTACAAGACCGCAGGCAGACGGGCCGGCATGGAAAGCCCCGGGCAACCCAGCACCATCAAAGTGTTAGAGACCTCACCTGGCCCAGCAGCGCTGACGAGCCTCAGGCTACGCCCCTGTCCTGAGTCTGAGCCCTCCCACCGGACTTTGCCTGCGCAAAGGTGCACTTCCCACGGCCGCCGCTAGGGGGCGCTGGTGAGGGGGTTCGGGGACCCTCAGCCCCCACGGGCTTAGGGTGACCTCGACCCAATGAGAAAACAGGACTCTCTTCCTTCGTGGGGGAACGGGGCCCTCTACCCCCTTGGGGGAACGGTAAATCGTCCCCCCCCCTCCTCCCGGGGAACACCCGCACCCTCCTCTCGCACTGACGCCCCCAGCGACAGGCCGTGCGCCCGAGGAAGCCCTGCAAGGAGGCGCGGGGTCAATGTGAGGCAGGGCACCCCCTGTAAGCTTCAGACAGGCGGCGGCCGCGGCCTCTCCCTAAAGTGCAGGCAGGCAGGCCGGCGCGGAAAGCCCGGGGCCTCCCAGCACCACTCAGAGGGGAAGAGTGCTCACCTGGCCCAGCAGCGCTGATGTGCCCCAGGCTCCGGGCCCCGTCCGGAGACTGACCCCGCCCACCGGAGTCTGCATTCACCAAGGAGCACTTCTCAGGGCCGCCGCTAGGGGGCGCTGGGCAGGGGGGTGTTCGGGGACCCGCACCCCCCGGGGGAAGGGGAGGGGGACCTCTGCAGACATGGGTTTCCGGGGCCCTAGGACCCGTACCTGGTCAAGGGACCTCAAGCCCCTTTTGGAAACGGGGCCGTCTTCCCCCTTGGGACACCTGCACCCTCTTCTCGCACTCGAACCTCCAGCGGTAGGTCTTGTTCCCGAAGACACCCTTAGAGGCGGGGCGGGGTCACCGTCAGCGGGGGCACCCCCGCTAAGCCACAGACAAGCGGCCGCCGCGGCCTCTTACAAGACCGCAGGCAGACGGGCCGGCATGGAAAGCCCCGGGCAACCCAGCACCATCAAAGTGTTAGAGACCTCACCTGGCCCAGCAGCGCTGATGAGCCTCAGGCTCCGCCCCTGTCCTGAGTCTGAGCCCTCCCACCGGACTTTGCCTGCGCAAAGGTGCACTTCCCACGGCCGCCGCTAGGGGGCGCTGGTGAGGGGGTTCGGGGACCCTCAGCCCCCACGGGCTTAGGGTGACCTCGACCCAATGAGAAAACAGGACCCTCTTCCCTCGTGGGGGAACGGGGCCCTCTACCCCCTTGGGGGAACGGTAAATCGTCCCCCCCCCTCCTCCCGGGGAACACCCGCACCCTCCTCTCGCACTGACGCCCCCAGCGACAGGCCGTGCGCCCGAGAAAGCCCTGCAAGGAGGCGCGGGGTCAATGTGAGGCAGGGCACCCCCTGTAAGCTTCAGACAGGCGGCGGCCGCGGCCTCTCCCTAAAGTGCAGGCAGGCAGGCCGGCGCGGAAAGCCCGGGGCCTCCCAGCACCACTCAGAGGGGAAGAGTGCTCACCTGGCCCAGCAGCGCTGATGAGCCCCAGGCTCCGGGCCCCGTCCGGAGACTGACCCCGCCCACCGGAGTCTGCATTCACCAAGGAGCACTTCTCAGGGCCGCCGCTAGGGGGCGCTGGGCAGGGGGGTGTTCGGGGACCCGCACCCCCCGGGGGAAGGGGAGGGGGACCTCTGCAGACATGGGGTTCCGGGGCCCTAGGCCCCGTACATGGTCAAGGGACCTCAAGCCCGTTTTGGAAACGGGGCCGTCTTCCCCCTTGGGACACCTGCACCCTCTTCTCGCACTCGAACCTCCAGCGGTAGGTCTTGTTCCCGAAGACACCCTTAGAGGCGGGGCGGGGTCACCGTCAGCGGGGGCACCCCCGCTAAGCCACAGACAAGCGGCCGCCGCGGCCTCTTACAAGACCGCAGGCAGACGGGCCGGCATGGAAAGCCCCGGGCAACCCAGCACCATCAAAGTGTTAGAGACCTCACCTGGCCCAGCAGCGCTGACGAGCCTCAGGCTCCGCCCCTGTCCTGAGTCTGAGCCCTCCCACCGGACTTTGCCTGCGCAAAGGTGCACTTCCCACGGCCGCCGCTAGGGGGCGCTGGTGAGGGGGTTCGGGGACCCTCAGCCCCCACGGGCTTAGGGTGACCTCGACCCAATGAGAAAACAGGACCCTCTTCCCTCGTGGGGGAACGGGGCCCTCTACCCCCTTGGGGGAACGGTAAATCGTCCCCCCCCCCTCCTCCCGGGGAACACCCGCACCCTCCTCTCGCACTGACGCCCCCAGCGACAGGCCGTGCGCCCGAGGAAGCCCTGCAAGGAGGCGCGGGGTCAATGTGAGGCAGGGCACCCCCTGTAAGCTTCAGACAGGCGGCGGCCGCGGCCTCTCCCTAAAGTGCAGGCAGGCAGGCCGGCGCGGAAAGCCCGGGGCCTCCCAGCACCACTCAGAGGGGAAGAGTGCTCACCTGGCCCAGCAGCGCTGATGAGCCCCAGGCTCCGTGCCCCGTCCGGAGACTGACCCCGCCCACCGGAGTCTGCATTCACCAAGGAGCACTTCTCAGGGCCGCCGCTAGGGGGCGCTGGGCAGGGGGGTGTTCGGGGACCCGCACCCCCCGGGGGAAGGGGAGGGGGACCTCTGCAGACATGGGGTTCCGGGGCCCTAGGCCCCGTACATGGTCAAGGGACCTCAAGCCCCTTTTGGAAACGGGGCCGTCTTCCCCCTTGGGACACCTGCACCCTCTTCTCGCACTCGAACCTCCAGCGGTAGGTCTTGTTCCCGAAGACACCCTTAGAGGCGGGGCGGGGTCACCGTCAGCGGGGGCACCCCCGCTAAGCCACAGACAAGCGGCTGCCGCGGCCTCTTACAAGACCGCAGGCAGACGGGCCGGCATGGAAAGCCCCGGGCAACCCAGCACCATCAAAGTGTTAGAGACCTCACCTGGCCCAGCAGCGCTGACGAGCCTCAGGCTCCGCCCCTGTCCTGAGTCTGAGCCCTCCCACCGGACTTTGCCTGCGCAAAGGTGCACTTCCCACGGCCGCCGCTAGGGGGCGCTGGTGAGGGGGTTCGGGGACCCTCAGCCCCCACGGGCTTAGGGTGACCTCGACCCAATGAGAAAACAGGACCCTCTTCCCTCGTGGGGGAACGGGGCCCTCTACCCCCTTGGGGGAACGGTAAATCGACCCCCCCCTCCTCCCGGGGAACACCCGCACCCTCCTCTCGCACTGACGCCCCCAGCGACAGGCCGTGCGCCCGAGGAAGCCCTGCAAGGAGGCGCGGGGTCAATGTGAGGCAGGGCACCCCCTGTAAGCTTCAGAATGGCGGCGGCCGCGGCCTCTCCCTAAAGTGCAGGCAGGCAGGCCGGCGCGGAAAGCCCGGGGCCTCCCAGCACCACTCAGAGGGGAAGAGTGCTCACCTGGCCCAGCAGCGCTGATGAGCCCCAGGCTCCGGGCCCCGTCCGGAGACTGACCCCGCCCACCGGAGTCTGCATTCACCAAGGAGCACTTCTCAGGGCCGCCGCTAGGGGGCGCTGGGCAGGGGGGTGTTCGGGGACCCGCACCCCCCGGGGGAAGCGGAGGGGGACCTCTGCAGACATGGGGTTCCGGGGCCCTAGGCCCCGTACATGGTCAAGGGACCTCAAGCCCCTTTTGGAAACGGGGCCGTCTTCCCCCTTGGGACACCTGCACCCTCTTCTCGCACTCGAACCTCCAGCGGTAGGTCTTGTTCCCGAAGACACCCTTAGAGGCGGGGCGGGGTCACCGTCAGCGGGGGCACCCCCGCTAAGCCACAGACAAGCGGCCGCCGCGGCCTCTCACAAGACCGCAGGCAGACGGGCCGGCATGGAAAGCCCCGGGCAACCCAGCACCATCAAAGTGTTAGAGACCTCACCTGGCCCAGCAGCGCTGACGAGCCTCAGGCTCCGCCCCTGTCCTGAGTCTGAGCCCTCCCACCGGACTTTGCCTGCGCAAAGGTGCACTTCCCACGGCCGCCGCTAGGGGGCGCTGGTGAGGGGGTTCGGGGACCCTCAGCCCCCACGGGCTTAGGGTGACCTCGACCCAATGAGAAAACAGGACCCTCTTCCCTCGTGGGGGAACGGGGCCCTCTACCCCCTTGGGGGAACGGTAAATCGTCCCCCCCCCCTCCTCCCGGGGAACACCCGCACCCTCCTCTCGCACTGACGCCCCCAGCGACAGGCCGTGCGCCCGAGGAAGCCCTGCAAGGAGGCGCGGGGTCAATGTGAGGCAGGGCACCCCCTGTAAGCTTCAGACAGGCGGCGGCCGCGGCCTCTCCCTAAAGTGCAGGCAGGCAGGCCGGCGCGGAAAGCCCGGGGCCTCCCAGCACCACTCAGAGGGGAAGAGTGCTCACCTGGCCCAGCAGCGCTGATGAGCCCCAGGCTCCGGGCCCCGTCCGGAGACTGACCCCGCCCACCGGAGTCTGCATTCACCAAGGAGCAATTCTCAGGGCCGCCGCTAGGGGGCGCTGGGCAGGGGGGTGTTCGGGGACCCGCACCCCCCGGGGGAAGCGGAGGGGGACCTCTGCAGACATGGGGTTCCGGGGCCCTAGGCCCCGTACATGGTCAAGGGACCTCAAGCCCCTTTTGGAAACGGGGCCGTCTTCCCCCTTGGGACACCTGCACCCTCTTCTCGCACTCGAACCTCCAGCGGTAGGTCTTGTTCCCGAAGACACCCTTAGAGGCGGGGCGGGGTCACCGTCAGCGGGGGCACCCCCGCTAAGCCACAGACAAGCGGCCGCCGCGGCCTCTCACAAGACCGCAGGCAGACGGGCCGGCATGGAAAGCCCCGGGCAACCCAGCACCATCAAAGTGTTAGAGACCTCACCTGGCCCAGCAGCGCTGACGAGCCTCAGGCTCCGCCCCTGTCCTGAGTCTGAGCCCTCCCACCGGACTTTGCCTGCGCAAAGGTGCACTTCCCACGGCCGCCGCTAGGGGGCGCTGGTGAGGGGGTTCGGGGACCCTCAGCCCCCACGGGCTTAGGGTGACCTCGACCCAATGAGAAAACAGGACCCTCTTCCCTCGTGGGGGAACGGGGCCCTCTACCCCCTTGGGGGAACGGTAAATCGTCCCCCCCCTCCTCCCGGGGAACACCCGCACCCTCCTCTCGCACTGACGCCCCCAGCGACAGGCCGTGCGCCCGAGGAAGCCCTGCAAGGAGGCGCGGGGTCAATGTGAGGCAGGGCACCCCCTGTAAGCTTCAGACAGGCGGCGGCCGCGGCCTCTCCCTAAAGTGCAGGCAGGCAGGCCGGCGCGGAAAGCCCGGGGCCTCCCAGCACCACTCAGAGGGGAAGAGTGCTCACCTGGCCCAGCAGCGCTGATGAGCCCCAGGCTCCGGGCCCCGTCCGGAGACTGACCCCGCCCACCGGAGTCTGCATTCACCAAGGAGCACTTCTCAGGGCCGCCGCTAGGGGGCGCTGGGCAGGGGGGTGTTTGGGGACCCGCACCCCCCGGGGGAAGGGGAGGGGGACCTCTGCAGACATGGGTTTCCGGGGCCCTAGGACGCGTACCTGGTCAAGGGACCTCAAGCCCCTTTTGGAAACGGGGCCGTCTTCCCCCTTGGGACACCTGCACCCTCTTCTCGCACTCGAACCTCCAGCGGTAGGTCTTGTTCCCGAAGACACCCTTAGAGGCGTGGCGGGGTCACCGTCAGCGGGGGCACCCCCGCTAAGCCACAGACAAGCGGCCGCCGCGGCCTCTTACAAGACCGCAGGCAGACGGGCCGGCATGGAAAGCCCCGGGCAACCCAGCACCATCAAAGTGTTAGAGACCTCACCTGGCCCAGCAGCGCTGACGAGCCTCAGGCTCCGCCCCTGTCCTGAGTCTGAGCCCTCCCACCGGACTTTGCCTGCGCAAAGGTGCACTTCCCACGGCCGCCGCTAGGGGGCGCTGGTGAGGGGGTTCGGGGACCCTCAGCCCCCACGGGCTTAGGGTGACCTCGACCCAATGAGAAAACAGGACCCTCTTCCCTCGTGGGGGAACGGGGCCCTCTACCCCCTTGGGGGAACGGTAAATCGTCCCCCCCCCCTCCTCCCGGTGAACACCCGCACCCTCCTCTCGCACTGACGCCCCCAGCAACAGGCCGTGCGCCCGAGGAAGCCCTGCAAGGAGGCGCGGGGTCAATGTGAGGCAGGGCACCCCCTGTAAGCTTCAGACAGGCGGCGGCCGCGGCCTCTCCCTAAAGTGCAGGCAGGCAGGCCGGCGCGGAAAGCCCGGGGCCTCCCAGCACCACTCAGAGGGGAAGAGTGCTCACCTGGCCCAGCAGCGCTGATGAGCCCCAGGCTCCGGGCCCCGTCCGGAGACTGACCCCGCCCACCGGAGTCTGCATTCACCAAGGAGCACTTCTCAGGGCCGCCGCTAGGGGGCGCTGGGCAGGGGGGTGTTCGGGGACCCGCACCCCCTGGGGGAAGGGGAGGGGGACCTCTGCAGACATGGGGTTCCGGGGCCCTAGGCCCCGTACATGGTCAAGGGACCTCAAGCCCGTTTTGGTAACGGGGCCGTCTTCCCCCTTGGGACACCTGCACCCTCTTCTCGCACTCGAACCTCCAGCGGTAGGTCTTGTTCCCGAAGGCACCCTTAGAGGCGGGGCGGGGTCACCGTCAGCGGGGGCACCCCCGCTAAGCCACAGACAAGCGGCCGCCGCGGCCTCTTACAAGACCGCAGGCAGACGGGCCGGCATGGAAAGCCCCGGGCAACCCAGCACCATCAAAGTGTTAGAGACCTCACCTGGCCCAGCAGCGCTGACGAGCCTCAGGCTCCGCCCCTGTCCTGAGTCTGAGCCCTCCCACCGGACTTTGCCTGCGCAAAGGTGCACTTCCCACGGCCGCCGCTAGGGGGCGCTGGTGAGGGGGTTCGGGGACCCTCAGCCCCCACGGGCTTAGGGTGACCTCGACCCAATGAGAAAACAGGACCCTCTTCCCTCGTGGGGGAACGGGGCCCTCTACCCCCTTGGGGGAACGGTAAATCGTCCACCCCCCCTCCTCCTGGGTAACACCCGCACCCTCCTCTCGCACTGACGCCCCCAGCGACAGGCCGTGCGCCCGAGGAAGCCCTGCAAGGAGGCGCGGGGTCAATGTGAGACAGGGCACCCCCTGTAAGATTCAGACAGGCGGCGGCCGCGGCCTCTCCCTAAAGTGCAGGCAAGCAGGCCGGCGCGGAAAGCCCGGGGCCTCCCAGCACCACTCAGAGGGGAAGAGTGCTCACCTGGCCCAGCAGCGCTGATGAGCCCCAGGCTCCGGGCCCCGTCCGGAGACTGACCCCGCCCACCGGAGTCTGCATTCACCAAGGAGCACTTCTCAGGGCCGCCGCTAGGGGGCGCTGGGCAGGGGGCTGTTCGGGGACCCGCACCCCCCGGGGGAAGCGGAGGGGGACCTCTGCAGACATGGGGTTCCGGGGCCCTAGGCCCCGTACATGGTCAAGGGACCTCAAGCCCCTTTTGGAAACGGGGCCGTCTTCCCCCTTGGGACACCTGCACCCTCTTCTCGCACTCGAACCTCCAGCGGTAGGTCTTGTTCCCGAAGACACCCTTAGAGGCGGGGCGGGGTCACCGTCAGCGGGGGCACCCCCGCTAAGCCACAGACAAGCGGCCGCCGCGGCCTCTTACAAGACCGCAGGCAGACGGGCCGGCATGGAAAGCCCCGGGCAACCCAGCACCATCAAAGTGTTAGAGACCTCACCTGGCCCAGCAGCGCTGACGAGCCTCAGGCTCCGCCCCTGTCCTGAGTCTGAGCCCTCCCACCGGACTTTGCCTGCGCAAAGGTGCACTTCCCACGGCCGCCGCTAGGGGGCGCTGGTGAGGGGGTTCGGGGACCCTCAGCCCCCACGGGCTTAGGGTGACCTCGACCCAATGAGAAAACAGGACCCTCTTCCCTCGTGGGGGAACGGGGCCCTCTACCCCCTTGGGGGAACGGTAAATCGTCCCCCCCCCTCCTCCCGGGGAACACCCGCACCCTCCTCTCGCACTGAGGCCCCAGCGACAGGCCGTGCGCCCGAGGAAGCCCTGCAAGGAGGCGCGGGGTCAATGTGAGGCAGGGCACCCCCTGTAAGCTTCAGACAGGCGGCGGCCGCGGTCTCTCCCTAAAGTGCAGGCAGGCAGGCCGGCGCGGAAAGCCCGGGGCCTCCCAGCACCACTCAGAGGGGAAGAGTGCTCACCTGGCCCAGCAGCGCTGATGAGCCCCAGGCTCCGGGCCCCGTCCGGAGACTGACCCCGCCCACCGGAGTCTGCATTCACCAAGGAGCACTTCTCAGGGCCGCCGCTAGGGGGCGCTGGGCAGGGGGGTGTTCGGGGACCCGCACCCCCCGGGGGAAGGGGAGGGGGACCTCTGCAGACATGGGGTTCCGGGGCCCTAGGCCCCGTACATGGTCAAGGGACCTCAAGCCCGTTTTGGTAACGGGGCCGTCTTCCCCCTTGGGACACCTGCACCCTCTTCTCGCACTCGAACCTCCAGCGGTAGGTCTTGTTCCCGAAGACACCCTTAGAGGCGGGGCGGGGTCACCGTCAGCGGGGGCACCCCCGCTAAGCCACAGACAAGCGGCCGCCGTGGCCTCTTACAAGAACGCAGGCAGACGGGCCGGCATGGAAAGCCCCGGGCAACCCAGCACCATCAAAGTGTTAGAGACCTCACCTGGCCCAGCAGCGCTGACGAGCCTCAGGCTCCGCCCCTGTCCTGAGTCTGAGCCCTCCCACCGGACTTTGCCTGCGCAAAGGTGCACTTCCCACGGCCGCCGCTAGGGGGCGCTGGTGAGGGGGTTCGGGGACCCTCAGCCCCCACGGGCTTAGGGTGACCTCGACCCAATGAGAAAACAGGACCCTCTTCCCTCGTGGGGGAACGGGGCCCTCTACCCCCTTGGGGGAACGGTAAATCGTCCCCCCCCCCTCCTCCCGGTGAACACCCGCACCCTCCTCTCGCACTGACGCCCCCAGCGACAGGCCGTGCGCCCGAGGAAGCCCTGCAAGGAGGCGCGGGGTCAATGTGAGGCAGGGCACCCCCTGTTAGCTTCAGACAGGCGGCGGCCGCGGCCTCTCCCTAAAGTGCAGGCAGGCAGGCCGGCGCGGAAAGCCCGGGGCCTCCCAGCACCACTCAGAGGGGAAGAGTGCTCACCTGGCCCAGCAGCGCTGATGAGCCCCAGGCTCCGGGCCCCGTCCGGAGACTGACCCCGCCCACCGGAGTCTGCATTCACCAAGGAGCACTTCTCAGGGCCGCCGCTAGGGGGCGCTGGGCAGGGGGGTGTTCGGGGACCCGCACCCCCTGGGGGAAGGGGAGGGGGACCTCTGCAGACATGGGGTTCCGGGGCCCTAGGCCCCGTACATGGTCAAGGGACCTCAAGCCCGTTTTGGTAACGGGGCCGTCTTCCCCCTTGGGACACCTGCACCCTCTTCTCGCACTCGAACCTCCAGCGGTAGGTCTTGTTCCCGAAGACACCCTTAGAGGCGGGGCGGGGTCACCGTCAGCGGGGGCACCCCCGCTAAGCCACAGACAAGCGGCCGCCGCGGCCTCTTACAAGACCGCAGGCAGACGGGCCGGCATGGAAAGCCCCGGGCAACCCAGCACCATCAAAGTGTTAGAGACCTCACCTGGCCCAGCAGCGCTGACGAGCCTCAGGCTCCGCCCCTGTCCTGAGTCTGAGCCCTCCCACCGGACTTTGCCTGCGCAAAGGTGCACTTCCCACGGCCGCCGCTAGGGGGCGCTGGTGAGGGGGTTCGGGGACCCTCAGCCCCCACGGGCTTAGGGTGACCTCGACCCAATGAGAAAACAGGACCCTCTTCCCTCGTGGGGGAACGGGGCCCTCTACCCCCTTGGGGGAACGGTAAATCGTCCACCCCCCCTCCTCCTGGGTAACACCCGCACCCTCCTCTCGCACTGACGCCCCCAGCGACAGGCCGTGCGCCCGAGGAAGCCCTGCAAGGAGGCGCGGGGTCAATGTGAGACAGGGCACCCCCTGTAAGATTCAGACAGGCGGCGGCCGCGGCCTCTCCCTAAAGTGCAGGCAGGCAGGCCGGCGCGGAAAGCCCGGGGCCTCCCAGCACCACTCAGAGGGGAAGAGTGCTCACCTGGCCCAGCAGCGCTGATGAGCCCCAGGCTCCGGGCCCCGTCCGGAGACTGACCCCGCCCACCGGAGTCTGCATTCACCAAGGAGCACTTCTCAGGGCCGCCGCTAGGGGGCGCTGGGCAGGGGGCTGTTCGGGGACCCGCACCCCCCGGGGGAAGCGGAGGGGGACCTCTGCAGACATGGGGTTCCGGGGCCCTAGGCCCCGTACATGGTCAAGGGACCTCAAGCCCCTTTTGGAAACGGGGCCGTCTTCCCCCTTGGGACACCTGCACCCTCTTCTCGCACTCGAACCTCCAGCGGTAGGTCTTGTTCCCGAAGACACCCTTAGAGGCGGGGCGGGGTCACCGTCAGCGGGGGCACCCCCGCTAAGCCACAGACAAGCGGCCGCCGCGGCCTCTTACAAGACCGCAGGCAGACGGGCCGGCATGGAAAGCCCCGGGCAACCCAGCACCATCAAAGTGTTAGAGACCTCACCTGGCCCAGCAGCGCTGACGAGCCTCAGGCTCCGCCCCTGTCCTGAGTCTGAGCCCTCCCACCGGACTTTGCCTGCGCAAAGGTGCACTTCCCACGGCCGCCGCTAGGGGGCGCTGGTGAGGGGGTTCGGGGACCCTCAGCCCCCACGGGCTTAGGGTGACCTCGACCCAATGAGAAAACAGGACCCTCTTCCCTCGTGGGGGAACGGGGCCCTCTACCCCCTTGGGGGAACGGTAAATCGTCCCCCCCCCTCCTCCCGGGGAACACCCGCACCCTCCTCTCGCACTGAGGCCCCAGCGACAGGCCGTGCGCCCGAGGAAGCCCTGCAAGGAGGCGCGGGGTCAATGTGAGGCAGGGCACCCCCTGTAAGCTTCAGACAGGCGGCGGCCGCGGTCTCTCCCTAAAGTGCAGGCAGGCAGGCCGGCGCGGAAAGCCCGGGGCCTCCCAGCACCACTCAGAGGGGAAGAGTGCTCACCTGGCCCAGCAGCGCTGATGAGCCCCAGGCTCCGGGCCCCGTCCGGAGACTGACCCCGCCCACCGGAGTCTGCATTCACCAAGGAGCACTTCTCAGGGCCGCCGCTAGGGGGCGCTGGGCAGGGGGGTGTTCGGGGACCCGCACCCCCCGGGGGAAGGGGAGGGGGACCTCTGCAGACATGGGGTTCCGGGGCCCTAGGCCCCGTACATGGTCAAGGGACCTCAAGCCCGTTTTGGTAACGGGGCCGTCTTCCCCCTTGGGACACCTGCACCCTCTTCTCGCACTCGAACCTCCAGCGGTAGGTCTTGTTCCCGAAGACACCCTTAGAGGCGGGGCGGGGTCACCGTCAGCGGGGGCACCCCCGCTAAGCCACAGACAAGCGGCCGCCGTGGCCTCTTACAAGAACGCAGGCAGACGGGCCGGCATGGAAAGCCCCGGGCAACCCAGCACCATCAAAGTGTTAGAGACCTCACCTGGCCCAGCAGGGCTGACGAGCCTCAGGCTCCGCCCCTGTCCTGAGTCTGAGCCCTCCCACCGGACTTTGCCTGCGCAAAGGTGCACTTCCCACGGCCGCCGCTAGGGGGCGCTGGTGAGGGGGTTCGGGGACCCTCAGCCCCCACGGGCTTAGGGTGACCTCGACCCAATGAGAAAACAGGACCCTCTTCCCTCGTGGGGGAACGGGGCCCTCTACCCCCTTGGGGGAACGGTAAATCGTCCCCCCCCCCTCCTCCCGGGGAACACCCGCAACCTCCTCTCGCACTGACGCCCCCAGCGACAGGCCGTGCGCCCGAGGAAGCCCTGCAAGGAGGCGCGGGGTCAATGTGAGGCAGGGCACCCCCTGTAAGCTTCAGACAGGCGGCGGCCGCGGCCTCTCCCTAAAGTGCAGGCAGGCAGGCCGGCGCGGAAAGCCCGGGGCCTCCCAGCACCACTCAGAGGGGAAGAGTGCTCACCTGGCCCAGCAGCGCTGATGAGCCCCAGGCTCCGGGCCCCGTCCGGAGACTGACCCCGCCCACCGGAGTCTGCATTCACCAAGGAGCACTTCTCAGGGCCGCCGCTAGGGGGCGCTGGGCAGGGGGGTGTTCGGGGACCCGCACCCCCCGGGGGAAGGGGAGGGGGACCTCTGCAGACATGGGGTTCCGGGGCCCTAGGCCCCGTACATGGTCAAGGGACCTCAAGCCACTTATGGAAACGGGGCCGTCTTCCCCCTTGGGACACCTGCACCCTCTTCTCGCACTCGAACCTCCAGCGGTAGGTCTTGTTCCCGAAGACACCCTTAGAGGCGGGGCGGGGTCACCGTCAGCGGGGGCACCCCCGCTAAGCCACAGACAAGCGGCCGCCGCGGCCTCTTACAAGACCGCAGGCAGACGGGCCGGCATGGAAAGCCCCGGGCAACCCAGCACCATCAAAGTGTTAGAGACCTCACCTGGCCCAGCAGCGCTGACGAGCCTCAGGCTCCGCCCCTGTCCTGAGTCTGAGCCCTCCCACCGGACTTTGCCTGCGCAAAGGTGCACTTCCCACGGCCGCCGCTAGGGGGCGCTGGTGAGGGGGTTCGGGGACCCTCAGCCCGCACGGGCTTAGGGTGACCTCGACCCAATGAGAAAACAGGACCCTCTTCCCTCGTGGGGGAACGGGGCCCTCTACCCCCTTGGGGGAACGGTAAATCGTCCCCCCCCCTCCTCCCGGGGAACACCCGCACCCTCCTCTCGCACTGACGCCCCCAGCGACAGGCCGTGCGCCCGAGGAAGCCCTGCAAGGAGGCGCGGGGTCAATGTGAGACAGGGCACACCCTGTAAGCTTCAGACAGGCGGCGGCCGCGGCCTCTCCCTAAAGTGCAGGCAGGCAGGCCGGCGCGGAAAGCCCGGGGCCTCCCAGCACCACTCAGAGGGGAAGAGTGCTCACCTGGCCCAGCAGCGCTGATGAGCCCCAGGCTCCGGGCCCCGTCCGGAGACTGACCCCGCCCACGGGAGTCTGCATTCACCAAGGAGCACTTCTCAGGGCCGCCGCTAGGGGGCGCTGGGCAGGGGGGTGTTCGGGGACCCGCACCCCCCGGGGGAAGGGGAGGGGGACCTCTGCAGGCATGGGGTTCCGGGGCCCTAGGACCCGTACATGGTCAAGGGACCTCAAGCCCGTTTTGGAAACGGGGCCGTCTTCCCCCTTGGGACACCTGCACCCTCTTCTCGCACTCGAACCTCCAGCGGTAGGTCTTGTTCCCGAAGACACCCTTAGAGGCGGGGCGGGGTCACCGTCAGCGGGGGCACCCCCGCTAAGCCACAGACAAGCGCCCGCCGCGGCCTCTTACAAGACCGCAGGCAGACGGGCCGGCATGGAAAGCCCCGGGCAACCCAGCACCATCAAAGTGTTAGAGACCTCACCTGGCCCAGCAGCGCTGACGAGCCTCAGGCTCCGCCCCTGTCCTGAGTCTGAGCCCTCCCACCGGACTTTGCCTGCGCAAAGGTGCACTTCCCACGGCCGCCGCTAGGGGGCGCTGGTGAGGGGGTTCGGGGACCCTCAGCCCCCACGGGCTTAGGGTGACCTCGACCCAATGAGAAAACAGGACCCTCTTCCCTCGTGGGGGAACGGGGCCCTCTACCCCCTTGGGGGAACGGTAAATCGTCCCCCCCCCTCCTCCCGGGGAACACCCGCACCCTCCTCTCGCACTGACGCCCCCAGCGACAGGCCGTGCGCCCGAGGAAGCCCTGCAAGGAGGCGCGGGGTCAATGTGAGGCAGGGCACCCCCTGTAAGCTTCAGACAGGCGGCGGCCGCGGCCACTCCCTAAAGTGCAGGCAGGCAGGCCGGCGCGGAAAGCCCGGGGCCTCCCAGCACCACTCAGAGGGGAAGAGTGCTCACCTGGCCCAGCAGCGCTGATGAGCCCCAGGCTCCGGGCCCCGTCCGGAGACTGACCCCGCCCACCGGAGTCTGCATTCACCAAGGAGCACTTCTCAGGGCCGCCGCTAGGGGGCGCTGGGCAGGGGGGTGTTCGGGGACCCGCACCCCCCGGGGGAAGCGGAGGGGGACCTCTGCAGACATGGGGTTCCGGGGCCCTAGGCCCCGTACATGGTCAAGGGACCTCAAGCCCCTTTTGGAAACGGGGCCGTCTTCCCCCTTGGGACACCTGCACCCTCTTCTCGCACTCGAACCTCCAGCGGTAGGTCTTGTTCCCGAAGACACCCTTAGAGGCGGGGCGGGGTCACCGTCAGCGGGGGCACCCCCGCTAAGCCACAGACAAGCGGCCGCCGCGGCCTCTTGCAAGACCGCAGGCAGACGGGCCGGCATGGAAAGCCCCGGGCAACCCAGCACCATCAAAGTGTTAGAGACCTCACCTGGCCCAGCAGCGCTGACGAGCCTCAGGCTCCGCCCCTGTCCTGAGTCTGAGCCCTCCCACCGGACTTTGCCTGCGCAAAGGTGCACTTCCCACGGCCGCCGCTAGGGGGCGCTGGTGAGGGGGTTCGGGGACCCTCAGCCCCCACGGGCTTAGGGTGACCTCGACCCAATGAGAAAACAGGACCCTCTTCCCTCGTGGGGGAACGGGGCCCTCTACCCCCTTGGGGGAACGGTAAATCGTCCCCCCCCCCTCCTCCCGGGGAACACCCGCACCCTCCTCTCGCACTGACGCCCCCAGCGACAGGCCGTGCGCCCGAGGAAGCCCTGCAAGGAGGCGCGGGGTCAATGTGAGGCAGGGCACCCCCTGTAAGCTTCAGACAGGCGGCGCCCGCGGCCTCTCCCTAAAGTGCAGGCAGGCAGGCCGGCGCGGAAAGCCCGGGGCCTCCCAGCACCACTCAGAGGGGAAGAGTGCTCACCTGGCCCAGCAGCGCTGATGAGCCCCAGGCTCCGTGCCCCGTCCGGAGACTGACCCCGCCCACCGGAGTCTGCATTCACCAAGGAGCACTTCTCAGGGCCGCCGCTAGGGGGCGCTGGGCAGGGGGGTGTTCGGGGACCCGCACCCCCCGGGGGAAGGGGAGGGGGACCTCTGCAGACATGGGGTTCCGGGGCCCTAGGCCCCGTACATGGTCAAGGGACCTCAAGCCACTTTTGGAAACGGGGCCGTCTTCCCCCTTGGGACACCTGCACCCTCTTCTCGCACTCGAACCTCCAGCGGTAGGTCTTGTTCCCGAAGACACCCTTAGAGGCGGGGCGGGGTCACCGTCAGCGGGGGCACCCCCGCTAAGCCACAGACAAGCGGCCGCCGCGGCCTCTTACAAGACCGCAGGCAGACGGGCCGGCATGGAAAGCCCCGGGCAACCCAGCACCATCAAAGTGTTAGAGACCTCACCTGGCCCAGCAGCGCTGACGAGCCTCAGGCTCCGCCCCTGTCCTGAGTCTGAGCCCTCCCACCGGACTTTGCCTGCGCAAAGGTGCACTTCCCACGGACGCCGCTAGGGGGCGCTGGTGAGGGGGTTCGGGGACCCTCAGCCCCCACGGGCTTAGGGTGACCTCGACCCAATGAGAAAACAGGACCCTCTTCCCTTGTGGGGGAACGGGGCCCTCTACCCCCTTGGGGGAACGGTAAATCGTCCCCCCCCCCTCCTCCCGGGGAACACCCGCACCCTCCTCTCGCACTGACGCCCCCAGCGACAGGCCGTGCGCCCGAGGAAGCCCTGCAAGGAGGCGCGGTGTCAATGTGAGGCAGGGCACCCCCTGTAAGCTTCAGACAGGCGGCGGCCGCGGCCTCTCCCTAAAGTGCAGGCAGGCAGGCCGGCGCGGAAAGCCCGGAGCCTCCCAGCACCACTCAGAGGGGAAGAGTGCTCACCTGGCCCAGCAGCGCTGATGAGCCCCAGGCTCCGGGCCCCGTCCGGAGACTGACCCCGCCCACCGGAGTCTGCATTCACCAAGGAGCACTTCTCAGGGCCGCCGCTAGGGGGCGCTGGGCAGGGGGGTGTTCGGGGACCCGCACCCCCCGGGGGAAGCGGAGGGGGACCTCTGCAGACATGGGGTTCCGGGGCCCTAGGCCCCGTACATGGTCAAGGGACCTCAAGCCCCTTTTGGAAACGGGGCCGTCTTCCCCCTTGGGACACCTGCACCCTCTTCTCGCACTCGAACCTCCAGCGGTAGGTCTTGTTCCCGAAGACACCCTTAGAGGCGGGGCGGGGTCACCGTCAGCGGGGGCACCCCCGCTAAGCCACAGACAAGCGGCCGCCGCGGCCTCTTACAAGACCGCAGGCAGACGGGCCGGCATGGAAAGCCCCGGGCAACCCAGCACCATCAAAGTGTTAGAGACCTCACCTGGCCCAGCAGCGCTGACGAGCCTCAGGCTCCGCCCCTGTCCTGAGTCTGAGCCCTCCCACCGGACTTTGCCTGCGCAAAGGTGCACTTCCCACGGCCGCCGCTAGGGGGCGCTGGTGAGGGGGTTCGGGGACCCTCAGCCCCCACGGGCTTAGGGTGACCTCGACCCAATGAGAAAACAGGACCCTCTTCCCTCGTGGGGGAACGGGGCCCTCTACCCCCTTGGGGGAACGGTAAATCGTCCCCCCCCCTCCTCCCGGGGAACACCCGCACCCTCCTCTCGCACTGACGCCCCCAGCGACAGGCCGTGCGCCCGAGGAAGCCCTGCAAGGAGGCGCGGGGTCAATGTGAGGCAGGGCACCCCCTGTAAGCTTCAGACAGGCGGCGGCCGCGGCCTCTCCCTAAAGTGCAGGCAGGCAGGCCGGCGCGGAAAGCCCGGGGCCTCCCAGCACCACTCAGAGGGGAAGAGTGCTCACCTGGCCCAGCAGCGCTGATGAGCCCCAGGCTCCGGGCCCCGTCCGGAGACTGACCCCGCCCACCGGAGTCTGCATTCACCAAGGAGCACTTCTCAGGGCCGCCGCTAGGGGGCGCTGGGCAGGGGGGTGTTCGGGGACCCGCACCCCCCGGGGGAAGCGGAGGGGGACCTCTGCAGACATGGGATTCCAGGGCCCTAGGCCCCGTACCTGGTCAAGGGACCTCAAGCCCCTTTTGGAAACGGGGCCGTCTTCCCCCTTGGGACACCTGCACCCTCTTCTCGCACTCGAACCTCCAGCGGTAGGTCTTGTTCCCGAAGACACCCTTAGAGGCGGGGCGGGGTCACCGTCAGCGGGGGCACCCCCGCTAAGCCACAGACAAGCGGCCGCCGCGGCCTCTTACAAGACCGCAGGCAGACGGGCCGGCATGGAAAGCCCCGGGCAACCCAGCACCATCAAAGTGTTAGAGACCTCACCTGGCCCAGCAGCGCTGACGAGCCTCAGGCTCCGCCCCTGTCCTGAGTCTGAGCCCTCCCACAGGACTTTGCCTGCGCAAAGGTGCACTTCCCACGGCCGCCGCTAGGGGGCGCTGGTGAGGGGGTTCGGGGACCCTCAGCCCCCACGGGCTTAGGGTGACCTCGACCCAATGAGAAAACAGGACCCTCTACCCCCTTGGGGGAACGGTAAATCGTCCCCCCCCCCTCCTCCCGGGGAACACCCGCACCCTCCTCTCGCACTGACGCCCCCAGCGACAGGCCGTGCGCCCGAGGAAGCCCTGCAAGGAGGCGCGGGGGTCAATGTGAGGCAGGGCACCCCCTGTAAGCTTCAGACAGGCGGCGGCCGCGGCCTCTCCCTAAAGTGCAGGCAGGCAGGCCGGCGCGGAAAGCCCGGGGCCTCCCAGCACCACTCAGAGGGGAAGAGTGCTCACCTGGCCCAGCAGCGCTGATGAGCCCCAGGCTCCGGGCCCCGTCCGGAGACTGACCCCGCCCACCGGAGTCTGCATTCACCAAGGAGCACTTCTCAGGGCCGCCGCTAGGGGGCGCTGGGCAGGGGGGTGTTCGGGGACCCGCACCCCCCGGGGGAAGCGGAGGGGGACCTCTGCAGACATGGGGTTCCGGGGCCCTAGGCCCCGTACCTGGTCAAGGGACCTCAAGCCCCTTTTGGAAACGGGGCCGTCTTCCCCCTTGGGACACCTGCACCCTCTTCTCGCACTCGAACCTCCAGCGGTAGGTCTTGTTCCCGAAGACACCCTTAGAGGCGGGGCGGGGTCACCGTCAGCGGGGGCACCCCCGCTAAGCCACAGACAAGCGGCCGCCGCGGCCTCTTACAAGACCGCAGGCAGACGGGCCGGCATGGAAAGCCCCGGGCAACCCAGCACCATCAAAGTGTTAGAGACCTCACCTGGCCCAGCAGCGCTGACGAGCCTCAGGCTCCGCCCCTGTCCTGAGTCTGAGCCCTCCCACCGGACTTTGCCTGCGCAAAGGTGCACTTCCCACGGCCGCCGCTAGGGGGCGCTGGTGAGGGGGTTCGGGGACCCTCAGCCCCCACGGGCTTAGGGTGACCTCGACCCAATGAGAAAACAGGACCCTCTTCCCTCGTGGGGGAACGGGGCCCTCTACCCCCTTGGGGGAACGGTAAATCGTCCCCCCCCCTCCTCCCGGGGAACACCCGCACCCTCCTCTCGCACTGACGCCCCCAGCGACAGGCCGTGCGCCCGAGGAAGCCCTGCAAGGAGGCGCGGGGTCAATGTGAGGCAGGGCACCCCCTGTAAGCTTTAGACAGGCGGCGGCCGCGGCCTCTCCCTAAAGTGCAGGCAGGCAGGCCGGCGCGGAAAGCCCGGGGCCTCCCAGCACCACTCAGAGGGGAAGAGTGCTCACCTGGCCCAGCAGCGCTGATGAGCCCCAGGCTCCGGGCCCCTTCCGGAGACTGACCCCGCCCACCGGAGTCTGCATTCACCAAGGAGCACTTCTCAGGGCCGCCGCTAGGGGGCGCTGGGCAGGGGGGTGTTCGGGGACCCGCACCCCCCGGGGGAAGCGGAGGGGGACCTCTGCAGACATGGGGTTCCGGGGCCCTAGGCCCCGTACCTGGTCAAGGGACCTCAAGCCCCTTTTGGAAACGGGGCCGTCTTCCCCCTTGGGACACCTGCACCCTCTTCTCGCACTCGAACCTCCAGCGGTAGGTCTTGTTCCCGAAGACACCCTTAGAGGCGGGGCGGGGTCACCGTCAGCGGGGGCACCCCTGCTAAGCCACAGACAAGCGGCCGCCGCGGCCTCTTACAAGACCGCAGGCAGACGGGCCGGCATGGAAAGCCCCGGGCAACCCAGCACCATCAAAGTGTTAGAGACCTCACCTGGCCCAGCAGCGCTGACGAGCCTCAGGCTCCGCCCCTGTCCTGAGTCTGAGCCCTCCCACCGGACTTTGCCTGCGCAAAGGTGCACTTCCCACGGCCGCCGCTAGGGGGCGCTGGTGAGGGGGTTCGGGGACCCTCAGCCCCCACGGGCTTAGGGTGACCTCGCCCCAATGAGAAAACAGGACCCTCTTCCCTCGTGGGGGAACGGGGCCCTCTACCCCCTTGGGGGAACGGTAAATCGTCCCCCCCCCCTCCTCCCGGGGAACACCCGCACCCTCCTCTCGCACTGACGCCCCCAGCGACAGGCCGTGCGCCCGAGGAAGCCCTGCAAGGAGGCGCGGGGTCAATGTGAGGCAGGGCACCCCCTGTAAGCTTCAGACAGGCGGCGGCCGCGGCCTCTCCCTAAAGTGCAGGCAGGCAGGCCGGCGCGGAAAGCCCGGGGCCTCCCAGCACCACTCAGAGGGGAAGAGTGCTCACCTGGCCCAGCAGCGCTGATGAGCCCCAGGCTCCGGGCCCCGTCCGGAGACTGACCCCGCCCACCGGAGTCTGCATTCACCAAGGAGCACTTCTCAGGGCCGCCGCTAGGGGGCGCTGGGCAGGGGGGTGTTCGGGGACCCGCACCCCCCGGGGGAAGCGGAGGGGGACCTCTGCAGACATGGGGTTCCGGGGCCCTAGGCCCCGTACATGGTCAAGGGACCTCAAGCCAGTTTTGGTAACGGGGCCGTCTTCCCCCTTGGGACACCTGCACCCTCTTCTCGCACTCGAACCTCCAGCGGTAGGTCTTGTTCCCGAAGACACCCTTAGAGGCGGGGCGGGGTCACCGTCAGCGGGGGCACCCCCGCTAAGCCACAGACAAGCGGCCGCCGCGGCCTCTTACAAGACCGCAGGCAGACGGGCCGGCATGGAAAGCCCCGGGCAACCCAGCACCATCAAAGTGTTAGAGACCTCACCTGGCCCAGCAGCGCTGACGAGCCTCAGGCTCCGCCCCTGTCCTGAGTCTGAGCCCTCCCACCGGACTTTGCCTGCGCAAAGGTGCACTTCCCACGGCCGCCGCTAGGGGGCGCTGGTGAGGGGGTTCGGGGACCCTCAGCCCCCACGGGCTTAGGGTGACCTCGACCCAATGAGAAAACAGGACCCTCTTCCCTCGTGGGGGAACGGGGCCCTCTACCCCCTTGGGGGAACGGTAAATCGTCCCCCCCCCCTCCTCCCGGGGAACACCCGCACCCTCCTCTCGCACTGACGCCCCCAGCGACAGGCCGTGCGCCCGAGGAAGCCCTGCAAGGAGGCGCGGGGTCAATGTGAGGCAGGGCACCCCCTGTAAGCTTCAGACAGGCGGCGGCCGCAGCCTCTCCCTAAAGTGCAGGCAGGCAGGCCGGCGCGGAAAGCCCGGGGCCTCCCAGCACCACTCAGAGGGGAAGAGTGCTCACCTGGCCCAGCAGCGCTGATGAGCCCCAGGCTCCGGGCCCCGTCCGGAGACTGACCCCGCCCACCGGAGTCTGCATTCACCAAGGAGCACTTCTCAGGGCCGCCGCTAGGGGGCGCTGGGCAGGGGGGGTGTTCGGGGACCCGCACCCGCCGGGGGAAGCGGAGGGGGACCTCTGCAGACATGGGGTTCCGGGGCCCTAGGCCCCGTACATGGTCAAGGGACCTCAAGCCCCTTTTGGAAACGGGGCCGTCTTCCCCCTTGGGACACCTGCACCCTCTTCTCGCACTCGAACCTCCAGCGGTAGGTCTTGTTCCCGAAGACACCCTTAGAGGCGGGGCGGGGTCACCGTCAGCGGGGGCACCCCCGCTAAGCCACAGACAAGCGGCCGCCGCGGCCTCTTACAAGACCGCAGCAGACGGGCCGGCATGGAAAGCCCCGGGCAACCCAGCACCATCAAAGTGTGAGAGACCTCACCTGGCCCAGCAGCGCTGACGAGCCTCAGGCTCCGCCCCTGTCCTGAGTCTGAGCCCTCGCACCGGACTTTGCCTGCGCAAAGGTGCACTTCCCACGGCCGCCGCTAGGGGGCGCTGGTGAGGGGGTTCGGGGACCCTCAGCCCCCACGGGCTTAGGGTGACCTCGACCCAATGAGAAAACAGGACCCTCTTCCCTCGTGGGGGAACGGGGCCCTCTACCCCCTTGGGGGAACGGTAAATCGTCCCCCCCCCTCCTCCCGGGGAACACCCGCACCCTCCTCTCGCACTGACGCCCCCAGCGACAGGCCGTGCGCCCGAGGAAGCCCTGCAAGGAGGCGCGGGGTCAATGTGAGGCAGGGCACCCCCTGTAAGCTTCAGACAGTCGGCGGCCGCGGCCTCTCCCTAAAGTGCAGGCAGGCAGGCCGGCGCGGAAAGCCCGGGGCCTCCCAGCACCACTCAGAGGGGAAGAGTGCTCACCTGGCCCAGCAGCGCTGATGAGCCCCAGGCTCCGGGCCCCGTCCGGAGACTGACCCCGCCCACCGGAGTCTGCATTCACCAAGGAGCACTTCTCAGGGCCGCCGCTAGGGGGCGCTGGGCAGGGGGGTGTTCGGGGACCCGCACCCCCCGGGGGAAGCGGAGGGGGACCTCTGCAGACATGGGGTTCCGGGGCCCTAGGCCCCGTACCTGGTCAAGGGACCTCAAGCCCCTTTTGGAAACGGGGCCGTCTTCCCCCTTGGGACACCTGCACCCTCTTCTCGCACTCGAACCTCCAGCGGTAGGTCTTGTTCCCGAAGACACCCTTAGAGGCGGGGCGGGGTCACCGTCAGCGGGGGCACCCCTGCTAAGCCGCAGACAAGCGGCCGCCGCGGCCTCTTACAAGACCGCAGGCAGACGGGCCGGCATGGAAAGCCCCGGGCAACCCAGCACCATCAAAGTGTTAGAGACCTCACCTGGCCCAGCAGCGCTGACGAGCCTCAGGCTCCGCCCCTGTCCTGAGTCTGAGCCCTCCCACCGGACTTTGCCTGCGCAAAGGTGCACTTCCCACGGCCGCCGCTAGGGGGCGCTGGTGAGGGGGTTCGGGGACCCTCAGCCCCCACGGGCTTAGGGTGACCTCGACCCAATGAGAAAACAGGACCCTCTTCCCTCGTGGGGGAACGGGGCCCTCTACCCCCTTGGGGGAACGGTAAATCGTCCCCCCCCCTCCTCCCGGGGAACACCCGCACCCTCCTCTCGCACTGACGCCCCCAGCGACAGGCCGTGCGCCCGAGGAAGCCCTGCAAGGAGGCGCGGGGTCAATGTGAGGCAGGGCACCCCCTGTAAGCTTCAGACAGGCGGCGGCCGCGGCCTCTCCCTAAAGTGCAGGCAGGCAGGCCGGCGCGGAAAGCCCGGGGCCTCCCAGCACCACTCAGAGGGGAAGAGTGCTCACCTGGCCCAGCAGCGCTGATGAGCCCCAGGCTCCGGGCCCCGTCCGGAGACTGACCCCGCCCACCGGAGTCTGCATTCACCAAGGAGCACTTCTCAGGGCCGCCGCTAGGGGGCGCTGGGCAGGGGGGTGTTCGGGGACCCGCACCCCCCGGGGGAAGCGGAGGGGGACCTCTGCAGACATGGGGTTCCGGGGCCCTAGGCCCCGTACATGGTCAAGGGACCTCAAGCCCGTTTTGGTAACGGGGCCGTCTTCCCCCTTGGGACACCTGCACCCTCTTCTCGCACTCGAACCTCCAGCGGTAGGTCTTGTTCCCGAAGACACCCTTAGAGGCGGGGCGGGGTCACCGTCAGCGGGGGCACCCCCGCTAAGCCACAGACAAGCGGCCGCCGCGGCCTCTTACAAGACCGCAGGCAGACGGGCCGGCATGGAAAGCCCCGGGCAACCCAGCACCATCAAAGTGTTAGAGACCTCACCTGGCCCAGCAGCGCTGACGAGCCTCAGGCTCCGCCCCTGTCCTGAGTCTGAGCCCTCCCACCGGACTTTGCCTGCGCAAAGGTGCACTTCCCACGGCCGCCGCTAGGGGGCGCTGGTGAGGGGGTTCGGGGACCCTCAGCCCCCACGGGCTTAGGGTGACCTCGACCCAATGAGAAAACAGGACCCTCTTCCCTCGTGGGGGAACGGGGCCCTCTACCCCCTTGGGGGAACGGTAAATCGTCCCCCCCCCTCCTCCCGGGGAACACCCGCACCCTCCTCTCGCACTGAGGCCCCAGCGACAGGCCGTGCGCCCGAGGAAGCCCTGCAAGGAGGCGCGGGGTCAATGTGAGGCAGGGCACCCCCTGTAAGCTTCAGACAGGCGGCGGCCGCGGTCTCTCCCTAAAGTGCAGGCAGGCAGGCCGGCGCGGAAAGCCCGGGGCCTCCCAGCACCACTCAGAGGGGAAGAGTGCTCACCTGGCCCAGCAGCGCTGATGAGCCCCAGGCTCCGGGCCCCGTCCGGAGACTGACCCCGCCCACCGGAGTCTGCATTCACCAAGGAGCACTTCTCAGGGCCGCCGCTAGGGGGCGCTGGGCAGGGGGGTGTTCGGGGACCCGCACCCCCCGGGGGAAGGGGAGGGGGACCTCTGCAGACATGGGGTTCCGGGGCCCTAGGCCCCGTACATGGTCAAGGGACCTCAAGCCCGTTTTGGTAACGGGGCCGTCTTCCCCCTTGGGACACCTGCACCCTCTTCTCGCACTCGAACCTCCAGCGGTAGGTCTTGTTCCCGAAGACACCCTTAGAGGCGGGGCGGGGTCACCGTCAGCGGGGGCACCCCCGCTAAGCCACAGACAAGCGGCCGCCGCGGCCTCTTACAAGACCGCAGGCAGACGGGCCGGCATGGAAAGCCCCGGGCAACCCAGCACCATCAAAGTGTTAGAGACCTCACCTGGCCCAGCAGGGCTGACGAGCCTCAGGCTCCGCCCCTGTCCTGAGTCTGAGCCCTCCCACCGGACTTTGCCTGCGCAAAGGTGCACTTCCCACGGCCGCCGCTAGGGGGCGCTGGTGAGGGGGTTCGGGGACCCTCAGCCCCCACGGGCTTAGGGTGACCTCGACCCAATGAGAAAACAGGACCCTCTTCCCTCGTGGGGGAACGGGGCCCTCTACCCCCTTGGGGGAACGGTAAATCGTCCCCCCCCCCTCCCGGGGAACACCCGCAACCTCCTCTCGCACTGACGCCCCCAGCGACAGGCCGTGCGCCCGAGGAAGCCCTGCAAGGAGGCGCGGGGTCAATGTGAGGCAGGGCACCCCCTGTAAGCTTCAGACAGGCGGCGGCCGCGGCCTCTCCCTAAAGTGCAGGCAGGCAGGCCGGCGCGGAAAGCCCGGGGCCTCCCAGCACCACTCAGAGGGGAAGAGTGCTCACCTGGCCCAGCAGCGCTGATGAGCCCCAGGCTCCGGGCCCCGTCCGGAGACTGACCCCGCCCACCGGAGTCTGCATTCACCAAGGAGCACTTCTCAGGGCCGCCGCTAGGGGGCGCTGGGCAGGGGGGTGTTCGGGGACCCGCACCCCCCGGGGGAAGGGGAGGGGGACCTCTGCAGACATGGGGTTCCGGGGCCCTAGGCCCCGTACATGGTCAAGGGACCTCAAGCCACTTATGGAAACGGGGCCGTCTTCCCCCTTGGGACACCTGCACCCTCTTCTCGCACTCGAACCTCCAGCGGTAGGTCTTGTTCCCGAAGACACCCTTAGAGGCGGGGCGGGGTCACCGTCAGCGGGGGCACCCCCGCTAAGCCACAGACAAGCGGCCGCCGCGGCCTCTTACAAGACCGCAGGCAGACGGGCCGGCATGGAAAGCCCCGGGCAACCCAGCACCATCAAAGTGTTAGAGACCTCACCTGGCCCAGCAGCGCTGACGAGCCTCAGGCTCCGCCCCTGTCCTGAGTCTGAGCCCTCCCACCGGACTTTGCCTGCGCAAAGGTGCACTTCCCACGGCCGCCGCTAGGGGGCGCTGGTGAGGGGGTTCGGGGACCCTCAGCCCCCACGGGCTTAGGGTGACCTCGACCCAATGAGAAAACAGGACCCTCTTCCCTCGTGGGGGAACGGGGCCCTCTACCCCCTTGGGGGAACGGTAAATCGTCCCCCCCCCTCCTCCCGGGGAACACCCGCACCCTCCTCTCGCACTGACGCCCCCAGCGACAGGCCGTGCGCCCGAGGAAGCCCTGCAAGGAGGCGCAGGGTCAATGTGAGACAGGGCACACCCTGTAAGCTTCAGACAGGCGGCGGCCGCGGCCTCTCCCTAAAGTGCAGGCAGGCAGGCCGGCGCGGAAAGCCCGGGGCCTCCCAGCACCACTCAGAGGGGAAGAGTGCTCACCTGGCCCAGCAGCGCTGATGAGCCCCAGGCTCCGGGCCCCGTCCGGAGACTGACCCCGCCCACCGGAGTCTGCATTCACCAAGGAGCACTTCTCAGGGCCGCCGCTAGGGGGCGCTGGGCAGGGGGGTGTTCGGGGACCCGCACCCCCCGGGGGAAGGGGAGGGGGACCTCTGCAGGCATGGGGTTCCGGGGACCTAGGCCCCGTACATGGTCAAGGGACCTCAAGCCCGTTTTGGAAACGGGGCCGTCTTCCCCCTTGGGACACCTGCACCCTCTTCTCGCACTCGAACCTCCAGCGGTAGGTCTTGTTCCCGAAGACACCCTTAGAGGCGGGGCGGGGTCACCGTCAGCGGGGGCACCCCCGCTAAGCCACAGACAAGCGCCCGCCGCGGCCTCTTACAAGACCGCAGGCAGACGGGCCGGCATGGAAAGCCCTGGGCAACCCAGCACCATCAAAGTGTTAGAGACCTCACCTGGCCCAGCAGCGCTGACGAGCCTCAGGCTCCGCCCATGTCCTGAGTCTGAGCCCTCCCACCGGACTTTGCCTGCGCAAAGGTGCACTTCCCACGGCCGCCGCTAGGGGGCGCTGGTGAGGGGGTTCGGGGACCCTCAGCCCCCACGGGCTTAGGGTGACCTCGACCCAATGAGAAAACAGGACCCTCTTCCCTCGTGGGGGAACGGGGCCCTCTACCCCCTTGGGGGAACGGTAAATCGTCCCCCCCCCTCTTCCCGGGGAACACCCGCACCCTCCTCTCGCACTGACGCCCCCAGCGACAGGCCGTGCGCCCGAGGAAGCCCTGCAAGGAGGCGCGGGGTCAATGTGAGACAGGGCACCCCCTGTAAGCTTCAGAGAGGCGGCGGCCGCGGCCTCTCCCTAAAGTGCAGGCAGGCAGGCCGGCGCGGAAAGCCCGGGGCCTCCCAGCACCACTCAGAGGGGAAGAGTGCTCACCTGGCCCAGCAGCGCTGATGAGCCCCATGCTCCGGGCCCCGTCCGGAGACTGACCCCGCCCACCGGAGTCTGCATTCACCAAGGAGCACTTCTCAGGGCCGCCGCTAGGGGGCGCTGGGCAGGGGGGTGTTCGGGGACCCGCACCCCCCGGGGGAAGGGGAGGGGGACCTCTGCAGACATGGGGTTCCGGGGCCCTAGGCCCCGTACATGGTCAAGGGACCTCAAGCCCGTTTTGGAAACGGGGCCGTCTTCCCCCTTGGGACACCTGCACCCTCTTCTCGCACTCGAACCTCCAGCGGTAGGTCTTGTTCCCGAAGACACCCTTAGAGGCGGGGCGGGGTCACCGTCAGCGGGGGCACCCCCGCTAAGCCGCAGACAAGCGGCCGCCGCGGCCTCTTACAAGACCGCAGGCAGACGGGCCGGCATGGAAAGCCCCGGGCAACCCAGCACCATCAAAGTGTTAGAGACCTCACCTGGCCCAGCAGCGCTGACGAGCCTCAGGCTCCGCCCCTGTCCTGAGTCTGAGCCCTCGCACCGGACTTTGCCTGCGCAAAGGTGCACTTCCCACGGCCGCCGCTAGGGGGCGCTGGTGAGGGGGTTCGGGGACCCTCAGCCCCCACGGGCTTAGGGTGACCTCGACCCAATGAGAAAACAGGACCCTCTTCCCTCGTGGGGGAACGGGGCCCTCTACCCCCTTGGGGGAACGGTAAATCGTCCCCCCCCCTCCTCCCGGGAACTCCCGCACCCTCCTCTCGCACTGACGCCCCCAGCGACAGGCCGTGCGCCCGAGGAAGCCCTGCAAGGAGGCGCGGGGTCAATGTGAGGCAGGGCACCCCCTGTAAGCTTCAGACAGGCGGCGGCCGCGGCCTCTCCCTAAAGTGCAGGCAGGCAGGCCGGCGCGGAAAGCCCGGGGCCTCCCAGCACCACTCAGAGGGGAAGAGTGCTCACCTGGCCCAGCAGCGCTGATGAGCCCCAGGCTCCGGGCCCCGTCCGGAGACTGACCCCGCCCACCGGAGTCTGCATTCACCAAGGAGCACTTCTCAGGGCCGCCGCTAGGGGGCGCTGGGCAGGGGGGTGTTCGGGGACCCGCACCCCCCGGGGGAAGGGGAGGGGGACCTCTGCAGACATGGGGTTCCGGGGCCCTAGGCCCCGTACATGGTCAAGGGACCTCAAGCCCCTTTTGGAAACGGGGCCGTCTTCCCCCTTGGGACACCTGCACCCTCTTCTCGCACTCGAACCTCCAGCGGTAGGTCTTGTTCCCGAAGACACCCTTAGAGGCGGGGCGGGGTCCCCGTCAGCGGGGGCACCCCCGCTAAGCCGCAGACAAGCGGCCGCCGCGGCCTCTTACAAGACCGCAGGCAGACGGGCCGGCATGGAAAGCCCCGGGAAACCCAGCACCATCAAAGTGTTAGAGACCTCACCTGGCCCAGCAGCGCTGACGAGCCTCAGGCTCCGCCCCTGTCCTGAGTCTGAGCCCTCCCACCGGACTTTGCCTGCGCAAAGGTGCACTTCCCACGGCCGCCGCTAGGGGGCGCTGGTGAGGGGGTTCGGGGACCCTCAGCCCCCACGGGCTTAGGGTGACCTCGACCCAATGAGAAAACAGGACCCTCTTCCCTCGTGGGGGAACGGGGCCCTCTACCCCCTTGGGGGAACGGTAAATCGTCCCCCCCCCTCCTCCCGGGGAACACCCGCACCCTCCTCTCGCACTGACGCCCCCAGCGACAGGCCGTGCGCCCGAGGAAGCCCTGCAAGGAGGCGCGGGGTCAATGTGAGGCAGGGCACCCCCTGTAAGCTTCAGACAGGCGGCGGCCGCGGCCTCTCCCTAAAGTGCAGGCAGGCAGGCCGGCGCGGAAAGCCCGGGGACTCCCAGCACCACTCAGAGGGGAAGAGTGCTCACCTGGCCCAGCAGCGCTGATGAGCCCCAGGCTCCGGGCCCCGTCCGGAGACTGACCCCGCCCACCGGAGTCTGCATTCACCAAGGAGCACTTCTCAGGGCCGCCGCTAGGGGGCGCTGGGCAGGGGGGTGTTCGGGGACCCGCACCCCCCGGGGGAGGCGGAGGGGGACCTCTGCAGACATGGGGTTCCGGGGCCCTAGGCCCCGTACATGGTCAAGGGACCTCAAGCCCCTTTTGGAAACGGGGCCGTCTTCCCCCTTGGGACACCTGCACCCTCTTCTCGCACTCGAACCTCCAGCGGTAGGTCTTGTTCCCGAAGACACCCTTAGAGGCGGGGCGGGGTCACCGTCAGCGGGGGCACCCCCGCTAAGCCGCAGACAAGCGGCCGCCGCGGCCTCTTACAAGACCGCAGGCAGACGGGCCGGCATGGAAAGCCCCGGGTAACCCAGCACCATCAAAGTGTTAGAGACCTCACCTGGCCCAGCAGCGCTGACGAGCCTCTGGCTCCGCCCCTGTCCTGAGTCTGAGCCCTCCCACCGGACTTTGCCTGCGCAAAGGTGCACTTCCCACGGCCGCCGCTAGGGGGCGCTGGTGAGGGGGTTCGGGGACCCTCAGCCCCCACGGGCTTAGGGTGACCTCGACCCAATGAGAAAACAGGACCCTCTTCCCTCGTGGGGGAACGGGGCCCTCTACCCCCTTGGGGGAACGGTAAATCGTCCCCCCACCCTCCTCCCGGGGAACACCCGCACCCTCCTCTCGCACTGACGCCCCCAGCGACAGGCCGTGCGCCCGAGGAAGCCCTGCAAGGAGGCGCGGGGTCAATGTGAGGCAGGGCACCCCCTGTAAGCTTCAGACAGGCGGCGGCCGCGGCCTCTCCCTAAAGTGCAGGCAGGCAGGCCGGCGCGGAAAGCCCGGGGCCTCCCAGCACCACTCAGAGGGTAAGAGTGCTCACCTGGCCCAGCAGCGCTGATGAGCCCCAGGCTCCGGGCCCCGTCCGGAGACTGACCCCGCCCACCGGAGTCTGCATTCACCAAGGAGCACTTCTCAGGGCCGCCGCTAGGGGGCGCTGGGCAGGGGGGTGTTCGGGGACCCGCACCCCCCGGGGGAAGGGGAGGGGGACCTCTGCAGACATGGGGTTCCGGGGCCCTAGGCCCCGTACATGGTCAAGGGACCTCAAGCCCGTTTTGGAAACGGGGCCGTCTTCCCCCTTGGGACACCTGCACTCTCTTCTCGCACTCGAACCTCCAGCGGTAGGTCTTGTTCCCGAAGACACCCTTAGAGGCGGGGCGGGGTCACCGTCAGCGGGGGCACCCCCGCTAAGCCACAGACAAGCGGCCGCCGCGGCCTCTTACAAGACCGCAGGCAGACGGGCCGGCATGGAAAGCCCCGGGCAACCCAGCACCATCAAAGTGTTAGAGACCTCACCTGGCCCAGCAGCGCTGACGAGCCTCAGGCTCCGCCCCTGTCCTGAGTCTGAGCCCTCCCACCGGACTTTGCCTGCGCAAAGGTGCACTTCCCACGGCCGCCGCTAGGGGGCGCTGGTGAGGGGGTTCGGGGACCCTCAGCCCCCACGGGCTTAGGGTGACCTCGACCCAATGAGAAAACAGGACCCTCTTCCCTCGTGGGAGAACGGGGCCCTCTACCCCCTTGGGGGAACGGTAAATCGTCCCCCCCCCTCCTCCCGGGGAACACCCGCACCCTCCTCTCGCACTGACGCCCCCAGACACAGGCCGTGCGCCCGAGGAAGCCCTGCAAGGAGGCGCGGGGTCAATGTGAGGTAGGGCACCCCCTGTAAGCTTCAGAAAAGCGGCGGCCGCGGCCTCTCCCTAAAGTGCAGGCAGGCAGGCCGGCGCGGAAAGCCCGAAGCCTCCCAGCACCACTCAGAGGGGAAGAGTGCTCACCTGGCCCAGCAGCGCTGATGAGCCCCAGGCTCCGGGCCCCGTCCGGAGACTGACCCCGCCCACCGGAGTCTGCATTCACCAAGGAGCACTTCTCAGGGCCGCCGCTAGGGGGCGCTGGGCAGGGGGGTGTTCGGGGACCCGCACCCCCCAGGGGAAGGGGAGGGGGACCTCTGCAGACATGGGGTTCCGGGGCCCTAGGCCCCGTACATGGTCAAGGGACCTCAAGCCCCTTTTGGAAAAGGGGCCGTCTTCCCCCTTGGGACACCTGCACCCTCTTCTCGCACTCGAACCTCCAGCGGTAGGTCTTGTTCCCGAAGACACCCTTAGAGGCGGGGCGGGGTCACCGTCAGCGGGGGCACCCCCGCTAAGCCACAGACAAGCGGCCGCCGCGGCCTCTTACAAGACCGCAGGCAGACGGGCCGGCATGGAAAGCCCCGGGCAACCCAGCACCATCAAAGTGTTAGAGACCTCACCTGGCCCAGCAGCGCTGACGAGCCTCAGGCTCCGCCCCTGTCCTGAGTCTGAGCCCTCCCACCGGACTTTGCCTGCGCAAAGGTGCACTTCCCACGGCCGCCGCTAGTGGGCGCTGGTGAGGGGGTTCGGGGACCCTCAGCCCCCACGGGCTTAGGGTGACCTCGACCCAATGAGAAAACAGGACCCTCTTCCCTCGTGGGGGAACGGGGCCCTCTACCCCCTTGGGGGAACGGTAAATCGTCCCCCCCCCTCCTCCCGGGGAACACCCGCACCCTCCTCTCGCACTGACGCCCCCAGCGACAGGCCGTGCGCCCGAGGAAGCCCTGCAAGGAGGCGCGGGGTCAATGTGAGGCAGGGCACCCCCTGTAAGCTTCAGACAGGCGGCGGCCGCGGCCTCTCCCTAAAGTGCAGGCAGGCAGGCCGGCGCGGAAAGCCCGGGGCCTCCCAGCACCACTCAGAGGAGAAGAGTGCTCCCCTGGCCCAGCAGCGATGATGAGCCCCAGGCTCCGGGCCCCGTCCGGAGACTGACCCCGCCCACCGGAGTCTGCATTCACCAAGGAGCACTTCTCAGGGCCGCCGCTAGGGAGCGCTGGGCAGGGGGGTGTTCGGGGACCCGCACCCCCCGGGGGAAGGGGAGGGGGACCTCTGCAGACATGGGGTTCCGGGGCCCTAGGCCCCGTACATGGTCAAGGGACCTCAAGCCCGTTTTGGAAACGGGGCCGTCTTCCCCCTTGGGACACCTGCACCCTCTTCTCGCACTCGAACCTCCAGCGGTAGGTCTTGTTCCCGAAGACACCCTTAGAGGCGGGGCGGGGTCACCGTCAGCGGGGGCACCCCCGCTAAGCCACAGACAAGCGGCCGCCGCGGCCTCTTACAAGACCGCAGGCAGACGGGCCGGCATGGAAAGCCCCGGGCAACCCAGCACCATCAAAGTGATAGAGACCTCACCTGGCCCAGCAGCGCTGACGAGCCTCAGGCTCCGCCCCTGTCCTGAGTCTGAGCCCTCCCACCGGACTTTGCCTGCGCAAAGGTACACTTCCCACGGCCGCCGCTAGGGGGCGCTGGTGAGGGGGTTCGGGGACCCTCAGCCCCCACGGGCTTAGGGTGACCTCGACCCAATGAGAAAACAGGACCCTCTTCCCTCGTGGGGGAACGGGGCCCTCTACCCCCTTGGGGTAACGGTAAATCGTCCCCCCCCTCCTCCCGGGGAACACCCGCACCCTCCTCTCGCACTGACGCCCCCAGCGACAGGCCGTGCGCCCGAGGAAGCCCTGCAAGGAGGCGCGGGGTCAATGTGAGGCAGGGCACCCCCTGTAAGCTTCAGACAGGCGGCGGCCGCGGCCTCTCCATAAAGTGCAGGCAGGCAGGCCGGCGCGGAAAGCCCGGGGCCTCCCAGCACCACTCAGAGGGGAAGAGTGCTCACCTGGCCCAGCAGCGCTGATGAGCCCCAGGCTCCGGGCCCCGTCCGGAGACTGACCCCGCCCACCGGAGTCTGCATTCACCAAGGAGCACTTCTCAGGGCCGCCGCTAGGGGGCGCTGGGCAGGGGGGTGTTCGGGGACCCGCACCCCCCGGGGGAAGGGGAGGGGGACCTCTGCAGACATGGGGTTCCGGGGCCCTAGGCCCCGTACATGGTCAAGGGACCTCAAGCCCGTTTTGGAAACGGGGCCGTCTTCCCCCTTGGGACACCTGCACCCTCTTCTCGCACTCGAACCTCCAGCGGTAGGTCTTGTTCCCGAAGACACCCTTAGAGGCGGGGCGGGGTCACCGTCAGCGGGGGCACCCCCGCTAAGCCACAGACAAGCGGCCGCCGCGGCCTCTTACAAGACCGCAGGCAGACGGGCCGGCATGGAAAGCCCCGGGCAACCCAGCACCATCAAAGTGTTAGAGACCTCACCTGGCCCAGCAGCGCTGACGAGCCTCAGGCTCCGCCCCTGTCCTGAGTCTGAGCCCTCGCACCGGACTTTGCCTGCGCAAAGGTGCACTTCCCACGGCCGCCGCTAGGGGGCGCTGGTGAGGGGGTTCGGGGACCCTCAGCCCCCACGGGCTTAGGGTGACCTCGACCCAATGAGAAAACAGGACCCTCTTCCCTCGTGGTGGAACGGGGCCCTCTACCCCCTTGGGGGAACGGTAAATCGTCCCCCCCCCTCCTCCCGGGGAACACCCGCACCCTCCTCTCGCACTGACGCCCCCAGCGACAGGCCGTGCGCCCGAGGAAGCCCTGCAAGGAGGCGCGGGGTCAATGTGAGGCAGGGCACCCCCTGTAAGCTTCAGACAGGCGGCGGCCGCGGCCTCTCCCTAAAGTGCAGGCAGGCAGGCCGGCGCGGAAAGCCCGGGGCCTCCCAGCACCACTCAGAGGGGAAGAGTGCTCACCTGGCCCAGCAGCGCTGATGAGCCCCAGGCTCCGGGCCCCGTCCGGAGACTGACCCCGCCCACCGGAGTCTGCATTCACCAAGGAGCACTTCTCAGGGCCGCCGCTAGGGGGCGCTGGGCAGGGGGGTGTTCGGGGACCCGCACCCCCCGGGGGAAGGGGAGGGGGACCTCTGCAATCATGGGGTTCCGGGGCCCTAGGCCCCGTACATGGTCAAGGGACCTCAAGCCCGTTTTGGTAACGGGGCCGTCTTCCCCCTTGGGAAACCTGCACCCTCTTCTCGCACTCGAACCTCCAGCGGTAGGTCTTGATCCCGAAGACACCCTTAGAGGCGGGGCGGGGTCACCGTCAGCGGGGGCACCCCCGCTAAGCCACAGACAAGCGGCCGCCGCGGCCTCTTACAAGACCGCAGGCAGACGGGCCGGCATGGAAAGCCCCGGGCAACCCAGCACCATCAAAGTGTTAGAGACCTCACCTGGCCCAGCAGCGCTGACGAGCCTCAGGCTCCGCCCCTGTCCTGAGTCTGAGCCCTCCCACCGGACTTTGCCTGCGCAAAGGTGCACTTCCCACGGCCGCCGCTAGGGGGCGCTGGTGAGGGGGTTCGGGGACCCTCAGCCCCCACGGGCTTAGGGTGACCTCGACCCAATGAGAAAACAGGACCCTCTTCCCTCGTGGGGGAACGGGGCCCTCTACCCCCTTGGGGGAACGGTAAATCGTCCCCCCCCTCCTCCCGGGGAACACCCGCACCCTCCTCTCCCACTGATGCCCCCAGCGACAGGCCGTGCGCCCGAGGAAGCCCTGCAAGGAGGCGCGGGGTCAATGTGAGGCAGGGCACCCCCTGTAAGCTTCAGACAAGCGGCGGCCGCGGCCTCTCCCTAAAGTGCAGGCAGGCAGGCCGGCGCGGAAAGACCGGGGCCTCCCAGCACCACTCAGAGGGGAAGAGTGCTCACCTGGCCCAGCAGCGCTGATGAGCCCCAGGCTCCGGGCCCCGTCCGGAGACTGACCCCGCCCACCGGAGTCTGCATTCACCAAGGAGCACTTCTCAGGGCCGCCGCTATGGGGCGCTGGGCAGGGGGGTGTTCGGGGACCCGCACCCCCCGGGGGAAGGGGAGGGGGACCTCTGCAGACATGGGGTTCCGGGGCCCTAGGCCCCGTACATGGTCAAGGGACCTCAAGCCACTTTTGGAAACGGGGCCGTCTTCCCCCTTGGGACACCTGCACCCTCTTCTCGCACTCGAACCTCCAGCGGTAGGTCTTGTTCCCGAAGACACCCTTAGAGGCGGGGCGGGGTCACCGTCAGCGGGGGCACCCCCGCTAAGCCACAGACAAGCGGCCGCCGCGGCCTCTTACAAGACCGCAGGCAGACGGGCCGGCATGGAAAGCCCCGGGCAACCCAGCACCATCAAAGTGTTAGAGACCTCACCTGGCCCAGCAGCGCTGACGAGCCTCAGGCTCCGCCCCTGTCCTGAGTCTGAGCCCTCCCACCGGACTTTGCCTGCGCAAAGGTGCACTTCCCACGGCCGCCGCTAGGGGGCGCTGGTGAGGGGGTTCGGGGACCCTCAGCCCCCACGGGCTTAGGGTGACCTCGACCCAATGAGAAAACAGGACCCTCTTCCCTCGTGGGGGAACGGGGCCCTCTACCCCCTTGGGGGAACGGTAAATCGTCCCCCCCCCCTCCTCCCGGGGAACACCCGCACCCTCCTCTCGCACTGACGCCCCCAGCGACAGGCCGTGCGCCCGAGGAAGCCCTGCAAGGAGGCGCGGGGTCAATGTGAGGCAGGGCACCCCCTGTAAGCTTCAGACAGGCGGCGGCCGCGGCCTCTCCCTAAAGTGCAGGCAGGCAGGCCGGCGCGGAAAGCCCGGGGCCTCCCAGCACCACTCAGAGGGGAAGAGTGCTCACCTGGCCCAGCAGCGCTGATGAGCCCCAGGCTCCGGGCCCCGTCCGGAGACTGACCCCGCCCACCGGAGTCTGCATTCACCAAGGAGCACTTCTCAGGGCCGCCGCTAGGTGGCGCTGGGCAGGGGGGTGTTCGGGGACCCGCACCCCCCGGGGGAAGCGGAGGGGGACCTCTGCAGACATGGGGTTCCGGGGCCCTAGGCCCCGTACATGGTCAAGGGACCTCAAGCCACTTTTGGAAACGGGGCCGTCTTCCCCCTTGGACACCTGCACCCTCTTCTCGCACTCGAACCTCCAGCGGTAGGTCTTGTTCCCGAAGACATTCTTAGAGGCGGGGCGGGGTCACCGTCAGCGGGGGCACCCCCGCTAAGCCACAGACAAGCGGCCGCCGCGGCCTCTTACAAGACCGCAGGCAGACGGGCCGGCATGGAAAGCCCCGGGCAACCCAGCACCATCAAAGTGTTAGAGACCTCACCTGGCCCAGCAGCGCTGACGAGCCTCAGGCTCCGCCCCTGTCCTGAGTCTGAGCCCTCCCACCGGACTTTGCCTGCGCAAAGGTGCACTTCCCACGGCCGCCGCTAGGGGGCGCTGGTGAGGGGGTTCGGGGACCCTCAGCCCCCACGGGCTTAGGGTGACCTCGACCCAATGAGAAAACAGGACCCTCTTCCCTCGTGGGGGAACGGGGCCCTCTACCCCCTTGGGGGAACGGTAAATCGTCCCCCCCCCTCCTCCCGGGGAACACCCGCACCCTCCTCTCGCACTGACGCCCCCAGCGACAGGCCGTGCGCCCGAGGAAGCCCTGCAAGGAGGCGCGGGGTCAATGTGAGGCAGGGCACCCCCTGTAAGCTTCAGACAGGCGGCGGCCGCGGCCTCTCCCTAAAGTGCAGGCAGGCAGGCCGGCGCGGAAAGCCCGGGGCCTCCCAGCACCACTCAGAGGGGAAGAGTGCTCACCTGGCCCAGCAGCGCTGATGAGCCCCAGGCTCCGGGCCCCGTCCGGAGACTGACCCCGCCCACCGGAGTCTGCATTCACCAAGGAGCACTTCTCAGGGCCGCCGCTAGGTGGCGCTGGGCAGGGGGGTGTTCGGGGACCCGCACCCCCCGGGGGAAGGGGAGGGGGACCTCTGCAGACATGGGGTTCCGGGGCCCTAGGCCCCGTACATGGTCAAGGGACCTCAAGCCCCTTTTGGAAACGGGGCCGTCTTCCCCCTTGGGACACCTGCACCCTCTTCTCGCACTCGAACCTCCAGCGGTAGGTCTTGTTCCCGAAGACACCCTTAGAGGCAGGGCGGGGTCACCGTCAGCGGGGGCACCCCCGCTAAGCCACAGACAAGCGGCCGCCGCGGCCTCTTACAAGACCGCAGGCAGACGGGCCGGCATGGAAAGCCCCGGGCAACCCAGCACCATCAAAGTGTTAGAGACCTCACCTGGCCCAGCAGCGCTGACGAGCCTCAGGCTCCGCCCCTGTCCTGAGTCTGAGCCCTCCCACCGGACTTTGCCTGCGCAAAGGTGCACTTCCCACGGCCGCCGCTAGGGGGCGCTGGTGAGGGGGTTCGGGGACCCTCAGCCCCCACGGGCTTAGGGTGACCTCGACCCAATGAGAAAACAGGACCCTCTTCCCTCGTGGGGGAACGGGGCCCTCTACCCCCTTGGGGGAACGGTAAATCGTCCCCCCCCCTCCTGCCGGGGAACACCCGCACCCTCCTCTCGCACTGACGCCCCCAGCGACAGGCCGTGCGCCCGAGGAAGCCCTGCAAGGAGGCGCGGGGTCAATGTGAGGCAGGGCACCCCCTGTAAGCTTCAGACAAGCGGCGCCCGCGGCCCCTCCCTAAAGTGCAGGCAGGCAGGCCGGCGCGGAAAGCCCGGGGCCTCCCAGCACCACTCAGAGGGGAAGAGTGCTCACCTGGCCCAGCAGCGCTGATGAGCCCCAGGCTCCGGGCCCAGTCCGGAGACTGACCCCGCCCACCGGAGTCTGCATTCACCAAGGAGCACTTCTCAGGGCCGCCGCTAGGGGGCGCTGGGCAGGGGGGTGTTCGGGGACCCGCACCCCCCGGGGGAAGGGGAGGGGGACCTCTGCAGACATGGGGTTCCGGGGCCCTAGGCCCCGTACATGGTCAAGGGACCTCAAGCCCGTTTTGGAAACGGGGCCGTCTTCCCCCTTGGGACACCTGCACCCTCTTCTCGCACTCGAACCTCCAGCGGTAGGTCTTGTTCCCGAAGACACCCTTAGAGGCGGGGCGGGGTCACCGTCAGCGGGGGCACCCCCGCTAAGCCACAGACAAGCGGCCGCCGCGGCCTCTTACAAGACCGCAGGCAGACGGGCCGGCATGGAAAGCCCCGGGCAACCCAGCACCATCAAAGTGTTAGAGACCTCACCTGGCCCAGCAGCGCTGACGAGCCTCAGGCTCCGCCCCTGTCCTGAGTCTGAGCCCTCCCACCGGACTTTGCCTGCGCAAAGGTGCACTTCCCACGGCCGCCGCTAGGGGGCGCTGGTGAGGGGGTTCGGGGACCCTCAGCCCCCACGGGCTTAGGGTGACCTCGACCCAATGAGAAAACAGGACCCTCTTCCCTCGTGGGGGAACGGGGCCCTCTACCCCCTTGGGGGAACGGTAAATCGTCCCCCCCCCCCTCCTGCCGGGGAACACCCGCACCCTCCTCTCGCACTGACGCCCCCAGCGACAGGCCGTGCGCCCGAGGAAGCCCTGCAAGGAGGCGCGGGGTCAATGTGAGGCAGGGCACCCCCTGTAAGCTTCAGACAAGCGGCGGCCGCGGCCTCTCCCTAAAGTGCAGGCAGGCAGGCCGGCGCGGAAAGCCCGGGGCCTCCCAGCACCACTCAGAGGGGAAGAGTGCTCACCTGGCCCAGCAGCGCTGATGAGCCCCAGGCTCCGGGCCCCGTCCGGAGACTGACCCCGCCCACCGGAGTCTGCATTCACCAAGGAGCACTTCTCAGGGCCGCCGCTAGGGGGCGCTGGGCAGGGGGGTGTTCGGGGACCCGCACCCCCCGGGGGAAGGGGAGGGGGACCTCTGCAGACATGGGGTTCCGGGGCCCTAGGCCCCGTACATGGTCAAGGGACCTCAAGCCCGTTTTGGAAACGGGGCCGTCTTCCCCCTTGGGACACCTGCACCCTCTTCTCGCACTCGAACCTCCAGCGGTAGGTCTTGTTCCCGAAGACACCCTTAGAGGCGGGGCGGGGTCACCGTCAGCGGGGGCACCCCCGCTAAGCCACAGACAAGCGGCCGCCGCGGCCTCTTACAAGACCGCAGGCAGACGGGCCGGCATGGAAAGCCCCGGGCAACCCAGCACCATCAAAGTGTTAGAGACCTCACCTGGCCCAGCAGCGCTGACGAGCCTCAGGCTCCGCCCCTGTCCTGAGTCTGAGCCCTCGCACCGGACTTTGCCTGCGCAAAGGTGCACTTCCCACGGCCGCCGCTAGGGGGCGCTGGTGAGGGGGTTCGGGGACCCTCAGCCCCCACGGGCTTAGGGTGACCTCGACCCAATGAGAAAACAGGACCCTCTTCCCTCGTGGGGGAACGGGGCCCTCTACCCCCTTGGGGGAACGGTAAATCGTCCCCCCCCTCCTCCCGGGGAACACCCGCACCCTCCTCTCCCACTGACGCCCCCAGCGACAGGCCGTGCGCCCGAGGAAGCCCTGCAAGGAGGCGCGGGGTCAATGTGAGGCAGGGCACCCCCTGTAAGCTTCAGACAAGCGGCGGCCGCGGCCTCTCCCTAAAGTGCAGGCAGGCAGGCCGGCGCGGAAAGACCGGGGCCTCCCAGCACCACTCAGAGGGGAAGAGTGCTCACCTGGCCCAGCAGCGCTGATGAGCCCCAGGCTCCGGGCCCCGTCCGGAGACTGACCCCGCCCACCGGAGTCTGCATTCACCAAGGAGCACTTCTCAGGGCCGCCGCTATGGGGCGCTGGGCAGGGGGGTGTTCGGGGACCCGCACCCCCCGGGGGAAGGGGAGGGGGACCTCTGCAGACATGGGGTTCCGGGGCCCTAGGCCCCTTACATGGTCAAGGGACCTCAAGCCACTTTTGGAAACGGGGCCGTCTTCCCCCTTGGGACACCTGCACCCTCTTCTCGCACTCGAACCTCCAGCGGTAGGTCTTGTTCCCGAAGACACCCTTAGAGGCGGGGCGGGGTCACCGTCAGCGGGGGCACCCCCGCTAAGCCACAGACAAGCGGCCGCCGCGGCCTCTTACAAGACCGCAGGCAGACGGGCCGGCATGGAAAGCCCCGGGCAACCCAGCACCATCAAAGTGTTAGAGACCTCACCTGGCCCAGCAGCGCTGACGAGCCTCAGGCTCCGCCCCTGTCCTGAGTCTGAGCCCTCCCACCGGACTTTGCCTGCGCAAAGGTGCACTTCCCACGGCCGCCGCTAGGGGGCGCTGGTGAGGGGGTTCGGGGACCCTCAGCCCCCACGGGCTTAGGGTGACCTCGACCCAATGAGAAAACAGGACCCTCTTCCCTCGTGGGGGAACGGGGCCCTCTACCCCCTTGGGGGAACGGTAAATCGTCCCCCCCCCCTCCTCCCGGGGAACACCCGCACCCTCCTCTCGCACTGACGCCCCCAGCGACAGGCCGTGCGCCCGAGGAAGCCCTGCAAGGAGGCGCGGGGTCAATGTGAGGCAGGGCACCCCCTGTAAGCTTCAGACAGGCGGCGGCCGCGGCCTCTCCCTAAAGTGCAGGCAGGCAGGCCGGCGCGGAAAGCCCGGGGCCTCCCAGCACCACTCAGAGGGGAAGAGTGCTCACCTGGCCCAGCAGCGCTGATGAGCCCCAGGCTCCGGGCCCCGTCCGGAGACTGACCCCGCCCACCGGAGTCTGCATTCACCAAGGAGCACTTCTCAGGGCCGCCGCTAGGGGGCGCTGGGCAGGGGGGTGTTCGGGGACCCGCACCCCCCGGGGGAAGGGGAGGGGGACCTCTGCAGACATGGGGTTCCGGGGCCCTAGGCCCCGTACATGGTCAAGGGACCTCAAGCCCGTTTTGGAAACGGGGCCGTCTTCCCCCTTGGGACACCTGCACCCTCTTCTCGCACTCGAACCTCCAGCGGTAGGTCTTGTTCCCGAAGACACCCTTAGAGGCGGGGCGGGGTCACCGTCAGCGGGGGCACCCCCGCTAAGCCACAGACAAGCGGCCGCCGCGGCCTCTTACAAGACCGCAGGCAGACGGGCCGGCATGGAAAGCCCCGGGCAACCCAGCACCATCAAAGTGTTAGAGACCTCACCTGGCCCAGCAGCGCTGACGAGCCTCAGGCTCCGCCCCTGTCCTGAGTCTCAGCCCTCCCACCGGACTTTGCCTGCGCAAAGGTGCACTTCCCACGGCCGCCGCTAGGGGGCGCTGGTGAGGGGGTTCGGGGACCCTCAGCCCCCACGGGCTTAGGGTGACCTCGACCCAATGAGAAAACAGGACCCTCTTCCCTCGTGGGGGAACGGGGCCCTCTACCCCCTTGGGGTAACGGTAAATCGTCCCCCCCCTCCTCCCGGGGAACACCCGCACCCTCCTCTCGCACTGACGCCCCCAGCGACAGGCCGTGCGCCCGAGGAAGCCCTGCAAGGAGGCGCGGGGTCAATGTGAGGCAGGGCACCCCCTGTAAGCTTCAGACAGGCGGCGGCCGCGGCCTCTCCATAAAGTGCAGGCAGGCAGGCCGGCGCGGAAAGCCCGGGGCCTCCCAGCACCACTCAGAGGGGAAGAGTGCTCACCTGGCCCAGCAGCGCTGATGAGCCCCAGGCTCCGGGCCCCGTCCGGAGACTGACCCCGCCCACCGGAGTCTGCATTCACCAAGGAGCACTTCTCAGGGCCGCCGCTAGGGGGCGCTGGGCAGGGGGGTGTTCGGGGACCCGCACCCACCGGGGGAAGGGGAGGGGGACCTCTGCAGACATGGGGTTCCGGGGCCCTAGGCCCCGTACATGGTCAAGGGACCTCAAGCCACTTTTGGAAACGGGGCCGTCTTCCCCCTTGGGACACCTGCACCCTCTTCTCGCACTCGAACCTCCAGCGGTAGGTCTTGTTCCCGAAGACACCCTTAGAGGCGGGGCGGGGTCACCGTCAGCGGGGGCACCCCCGCTAAGCCACAGACAAGCGGCCGCCGCGGCCTCTTACAAGACCGCAGGCAGACGGGCCGGCATGGAAAGCCCCGGGCAACCCAGCACCATCAAAGTGTTAGAGACCTCACCTGGCCCAGCAGCGCTGACGAGCCTCAGGCTCCGCCCCTGTCCTGAGTCTGAGCCCTCGCACCGGACTTTGCCTGCGCAAAGGTGCACTTCCCACGGCCGCCGCTAGGGGGCGCTGGTGAGGGGGTTCGGGGACCCTCAGCCCCCACGGGCTTAGGGTGACCTCGACCCAATGAGAAAACAGGACCCTCTTCCCTCGTGGTGGAACGGGGCCCTCTACCCCCTTGGGGGAACGGTAAATCGTCCCCCCCCCTCCTCCCGGGGAACACCCGCACCCTCCTCTCGCACTGACGCCCCCAGCGACAGGCCGTGCGCCCGAGGAAGCCCTGCAAGGAGGCGCGGGGTCAATGTGAGGCAGGGCACCCCCTGTAAGCTTCAGACAGGCGGCGGCCGCGGCCTCTCCCTAAAGTGCAGGCAGGCAGGCCGGCGCGGAAAGCCCGGGGCCTCCCAGCACCACTCAGAGGGGAAGAGTGCTCACCTGGCCCAGCAGCGCTGATGAGCCCCAGGCTCCGGGCCCCGTCCGGAGACTGACCCCGCCCACCGGAGTCTGCATTCACCAAGGAGCACTTCTCAGGGCCGCCGCTAGGGGGCGCTGGGCAGGGGGGTGTTCGGGGACCCGCACCCCCCGGGGGAAGGGGAGGGGGACCTCTGCAATCATGGGGTTCCGGGGCCCTAGGCCCCGTACATGGTCAAGGGACCTCAAGCCCGTTTTGGTAACGGGGCCGTCTTCCCCCTTGGGAAACCTGCACCCTCTTCTCGCACTCGAACCTCCAGCGGTAGGTCTTGATCCCGAAGACACCCTTAGAGGCGGGGCGGGGTCACCGTCAGCGGGGGCACCCCCGCTAAGCCACAGACAAGCGGCCGCCGCGGCCTCTTACAAGACCGCAGGCAGACGGGCCGGCATGGAAAGCCCCGGGCAACCCAGCACCATCAAAGTGTTAGAGACCTCACCTGGCCCAGCAGCGCTGACGAGCCTCAGGCTCCGCCCCTGTCCTGAGTCTGAGCCCTCCCACCGGACTTTGCCTGCGCAAAGGTGCACTTCCCACGGCCGCCGCTAGGGGGCGCTGGTGAGTGGGTTCGGGGACCCTCAGCCCCCACGGGCTTAGGGTGACCTCGACCCAATGAGAAAACAGGACCCTCTTCCCTCGTGGGGGAACGGGGCCCTCTACCCCCTTGGGGGAACGGTAAATCGTCCCCCCCCCCTCCTCCCGGGGAACACCCGCACCCTCCTCTCGCACTGACGCCCCCAGCGACAGGCCGTGCGCCCGAGGAAGCCCTGCAAGGAGGCGCGGGGTCAATGTGAGACAGGGCACCCCCTGTAAGCTTCAGACAGGCGGCGGCCGCGGCCTCTCCCTAAAGTGCAGGCAGGCAGGCCGGCGCGGAAAGCCCGGGGCCTCCCAGCACCACTGAGAGGGGAAGAGTGCTCACCTGGCCCAGCAGCGCTGATGACACCCAGGCTCCGGGCCCCGTCCGGAGACTGACCCCGCCCACCGGAGTCTGCATTCACCAAGGAGCACTTCTCAGGGCCGCCGCTAGGGGGCGCTGGGAAGGGGGGTGTTCGGGGACCCGCACCCCCCGGGGGAAAGGGAGGGGGACCTCTGCAGACATGGGGTTCTGGGGCCCTAGGCCCCGTACATGGTCAAGGGACCTCAAGACCGTTTTGGAAACGGGGCCGTCTTCCCCCTTGGGACACCTGCACCCTCTTCTCGCACTCGAACCTCCAGCGGTAGGTCTTGTTCCCGAAGACACCCTTAGAGGCGGGGCGGGGTCACCGTCAGCGGGGGCACCCCCGCTAAGCCGCAGACAAGCGGCCGCCGCGGCCTCTTATAAGACTGCAGGCAGACGGGCCGGCATGGAAAGCCCCGGGCAACCCAGCACCATCAAAGTGTTAGAGACCTCACCTGGCCCAGCAGCGCTGACGAGCCTCAGGCTCCGCCCCTGTCCTGAGTCTGAGCCCTCCCACCGGACTTTGCCTGCGCAAAGGTGCACTTCCCACGGCCGCCGCTAGGGGGCGCTGGTGAGGGGGTTCGGGGACCCTCAGCCCCCACGGGCTTAGGGTGACCTCGACCCAATGAGAAAACAGGACCCTCTTCCCTCGTGGGGGAACGGGGCCCTCTACCCCCTTGGGGGAACGGTAAATCGTCCCCCCCCTCCTCCCGGGGAACACCCGCACCCTCCTCTCCCACTGACGCCCCCAGCGACAGGCCGTGCGCCCGAGGAAGCCCTGCAAGGAGGCGCGGGGTCAATGTGAGGCAGGGCACCCCCTGTAAGCTTCAGACAAGCGGCGGCCGCGGCCTCTCCCTAAAGTGCAGGCAGGCAGGCCGGCGCGGAAAGACCGGGGCCTCCCAGCACCACTCAGAGGGGAAGAGTGCTCACCTGGCCCAGCAGCGCTGATGAGCCCCAGGCTCCGGGCCCCGTCCGGAGACTGACCCCGCCCACCGGAGTCTGCATTCACCAAGGAGCACTTCTCAGGGCCGCCGCTATGGGGCGCTGGGCAGGGGGGTGTTCGGGGACCCGCACCCCCCGGGGGAAGGGGAGGGGGACCTCTGCAGACATGGGGTTCCGGGGCCCTAGGCCCCGTACATGGTCAAGGGACCTCAAGCCACTTTTGGAAACGGGGCCGTCTTCCCCCTTGGGACACCTGCACCCTCTTCTCGCACTCGAACCTCCAGCGGTAGGTCTTGTTCCCGAAGACACCCTTAGAGGCGGGGCGGGGTCACCGTCAGCGGGGGCACCCCCGCTAAGCCACAGACAAGCGGCCGCCGCGGCCTCTTACAAGACCGCAGGCAGACGGGCCGGCATGGAAAGCCCCGGGCAACCCAGCACCATCAAAGTGTTAGAGACCTCACCTGGCCCAGCAGCGCTGACGAGCCTCAGGCTCCGCCCCTGTCCTGAGTCTGAGCCCTCCCACCGGACTTTGCCTGCGCAAAGGTGCACTTCCCACGGCCGCCGCTAGGGGGCGCTGGTGAGGGGGTTCGGGGACCCTCAGCCCCCACGGGCTTAGGGTGACCTCGACCCAATGAGAAAACAGGACCCTCTTCCCTCGTGGGGGAACGGGGCCCTCTACCCCCTTGGGGGAACGGTAAATCGTCCCCCCCCCCTCCTCCCGGGGAACACCCGCACCCTCCTCTCGCACTGACGCCCCCAGCGACAGGCCGTGCGCCCGAGGAAGCCCTGCAAGGAGGCGCGGGGTCAATGTGAGGCAGGGCACCCCCTGTAAGCTTCAGACAGGCGGCGGCCGCGGCCTCTCCCTAAAGTGCAGGCAGGCAGGCCGGCGCGGAAAGCCCGGGGCCTCCCAGCACCACTCAGAGGGGAAGAGTGCTCACCTGGCCCAGCAGCGCTGATGAGCCCCAGGCTCCGGGCCCCGTCCGGAGACTGACCCCGCCCACCGGAGTCTGCATTCACCAAGGAGCACTTCTCAGGGCCGCCGCTAGTTGGCGCTGGGCAGGGGGGTGTTCGGGGACCCGCACCCCCCGGGGGAAGCGGAGGGGGACCTCTGCAGACATGGGGTTCCGGGGCCCTAGGCCCCGTACATGGTCAAGGGACCTCAAGCCACTTTTGGAAACGGGGCCGTCTTCCCCCTTGGGACACCTGCACCCTCTTCTCGCACTCGAACCTCCAGCGGTAGGTCTTGTTCCCGAAGACACCCTTAGAGGCGGGGCGGGGTCACCGTCAGCGGGGGCACCCCCGCTAAGCCACAGACAAGCGGCCGCCGCGGCCTCTTACAAGACCGCAGGCAGACGGGCCGGCATGGAAAGCCCCGGGCAACCCAGCACCATCAAAGTGTTAGAGACCTCACCTGGCCCAGCAGCGCTGACGAGCCTCAGGCTCCGCCCCTGTCCTGAGTCTGAGCCCTCCCACCGGACTTTGCCTGCGCAAAGGTGCACTTCCCACGGCCGCCGCTAGGGGGCGCTGGTGAGGGGGTTCGGGGACCCTCAGCCCCCACGGGCTTAGGGTGACCTCGACCCAATGAGAAAACAGGACCCTCTTCCCTCGTGGGGGAACGGGGCCCTCTACCCCCTTGGGGGAACGGTAAATCGTCCCCCCCCCTCCTCCCGGGGAACACCCGCACCCTCCTCTCGCACTGACGCCCCCAGCGACAGGCCGTGCGCCCGAGGAAGCCCTGCAAGGAGGCGCGGGGTCAATGTGAGGCAGGGCACCCCCTGTAAGCTTCAGACAGGCGGCGGCCGCGGCCTCTCCCTAAAGTGCAGGCAGGCAGGCCGGCGCGGAAAGCCCGGGGCCTCCCAGCACCACTCAGAGGGGAAGAGTGCTCACCTGGCCCAGCAGCGCTGATGAGCCCCAGGCTCCGGGCCCCGTCCGGAGACTGACCCCGCCCACCGGAGTCTGCATTCACCAAGGAGCACTTCTCAGGGCCGCCGCTAGGTGGCGCTGGGCAGGGGGGTGTTCGGGGACCCGCACCCCCCGGGGGAAGGGGAGGGGGACCTCTGCAGACATGGGGTTCCGGGGCCCTAGGCCCCGTACATGGTCAAGGGACCTCAAGCCCCTTTTGGAAACGGGGCCGTCTTCCCCCTTGGGACACCTGCACCCTCTTCTCGCACTCGAACCTCCAGCGGTAGGTCTTGTTCCCGAAGACACCCTTAGAGGCAGGGCGGGGTCACCGTCAGCGGGGGCACCCCCGCTAAGCCACAGACAAGCGGCCGCCGCGGCCTCTTACAAGACCGCAGGCAGACGGGCCGGCATGGAAAGCCCCGGGCAACCCAGCACCATCAAAGTGTTAGAGACCTCACCTGGCCCAGCAGCGCTGACGAGCCTCAGGCTCCGCCCCTGTCCTGAGTCTGAGCCCTCCCACCGGACTTTGCCTGCGCAAAGGTGCACTTCCCACGGCCGCCGCTAGGGGGCGCTGGTGAGGGGGTTCGGGGACCCTCAGCCCCCACGGGCTTAGGGTGACCTCGACCCAATGAGAAAACAGGACCCTCTTCCCTCGTGGGGGAACGGGGCCCTCTACCCCCTTGGGGGAACGGTAAATCGTCCCCCCCCCTCCTGCCGGGGAACACCCGCACCCTCCTCTCGCACTGACGCCCCCAGCGACAGGCCGTGCGCCCGAGGAAGCCCTGCAAGGAGGCGCGGGGTCAATGTGAGGCAGGGCACCCCCTGTAAGCTTCAGACAAGCGGCGCCCGCGGCCCCTCCCTAAAGTGCAGGCAGGCAGGCCGGCGCGGAAAGCCCGGGGCCTCCCAGCACCACTCAGAGGGGAAGAGTGCTCACCTGGCCCAGCAGCGCTGATGAGCCCCAGGCTCCGGGCCCAGTCCGGAGACTGACCCCGCCCACCGGAGTCTGCATTCACCAAGGAGCACTTCTCAGGGCCGCCGCTAGGGGGCGCTGGGCAGGGGGGTGTTCGGGGACCCGCACCCCCCGGGGGAAGGGGAGGGGGACCTCTGCAGACATGGGGTTCCGGGGCCCTAGGCCCCGTACATGGTCAAGGGACCTCAAGCCCGTTTTGGAAACGGGGCCGTCTTCCCCCTTGGGACACCTGCACCCTCTTCTCGCACTCGAACCTCCAGCGGTAGGTCTTGTTCCCGAAGACACCCTTAGAGGCGGGGCGGGGTCACCGTCAGCGGGGGCACCCCCGCTAAGCCACAGACAAGCGGCCGCCGCGGCCTCTTACAAGACCGCAGGCAGACGGGCCGGCATGGAAAGCCCCGGGCAACCCAGCACCATCAAAGTGTTAGAGACCTCACCTGGCCCAGCAGCGCTGACGAGCCTCAGGCTCCGCCCCTGTCCTGAGTCTCAGCCCTCCCACCGGACTTTGCCTGCGCAAAGGTGCACTTCCCACGGCCGCCGCTAGGGGGCGCTGGTGAGGGGGTTCGGGGACCCTCAGCCCCCACGGGCTTAGGGTGACCTCGACCCAATGAGAAAACAGGACCCTCTTCCCTCGTGGGGGAACGGGGCCCTCTACCCCCTTGGGGGAACGGTAAATCGTCCCCCCCCCTCCTCCCGGGGAACACCCGCAACCTCCTCTCGCACTGACGCCCCCAGCGACAGGCCGTGCGCCCGAGGAAGCCCTGCAAGGAGGCGCGGGGTCAATGTGAGGCAGGGCACCCCCTGTAAGCTTCAGACAGGCGGCGGCCGCGGCCTCTCCCTAAACTGCAGGCAGGCAGGCCGGCGCGGAAAGCCCGGGGCCTCCCAGCACCACTCAGAGGGGAAGAGTGCTCACCTGGCCCAGCAGCGCTGATGAGCCCCAGGCTCCGGGCCCCGTCCGGAGACTGACCCCGCCCACCGGAGTCTGCATTCACCAAGGAGCACTTCTCAGGGCCGCCGCTAGGGGGCGCTGGGCATGGGGGTGTTCGGGGACCCGCACCACCCGGGGGAAGGGGAGGGGGACCTCTGCAGACATGGGGTTCCGGGGCCCTAGGCCCCGTACATGGTCAAGGGACCTCAAGCCCCTTTTGGAAACGGGGCCGTCTTCCCCCTTGGGACACCTGCACCCTCTTCTCGCACTCGAACCTCCAGCGGTAGGTCTTGTTCCCGAAGACACCCTTAGAGGCAGGGCGGGGTCACCGTCAGCGGGGGCACCCCCGCTAAGCCACAGACAAGCGGCCGCCGCGGCCTCTTACAAGACCGCAGGCAGACGGGCCGGCATGGAAAGCCCCGGGCAACCCAGCACCATCAAAGTGTTAGAGACCTCACCTGGCCCAGCAGCGCTGACGAGCCTCAGGCTCCGCCCCTGTCCTGAGTCTGAGCCCTCCCACCGGACTTTGCCAGCGCAAAGGTGCACTTCCCACGGCCGCCGCTAGGGGGCGCTGGTGAGGGGGTTCGGGGACCCTCAGCCCCCACGGGCTTAGGGTGACCTCGACCCAATGAGAAAACAGGACCCTCTTCCCTCGTGGGGGAACGGGGCCCTCTACCCCCTTGGGGGAACGGTAAATCGTCCCCCCCCCCTCCTCCCGGGGAACACCCGCACCCTCCTCTCGCACTGACGCCCCCAGCGACAGGCCGTGCGCCCGAGGAAGCCCTGCAAGGAGGCGCGGGGTCAATGTGAGGCAGGGCACCCCCTGTAAGCTTCAGACAGGCGGCGGCCGCGGCCTCTCCCTAAAGTGCAGGCAGGCAGGCCGGCGCGGAAAGCCCGGGGCCTCCCAGCACCACTCAGAGGGGAAGAGTGCTCACCTGGCCCAGCAGCGCTGATGAGCCCCAGGCTCCGGGCCCCGTCCGGAGACTGACCCCGCCCACCGGAGTCTGCATTCACCAAGGAGCACTTCTCAGGGCCGCCGCTAGGGGGCGCTGGGCAGGGGGGTGTTCGGGGACCCGCACCCCCCGGGGGAAGCGGAGGGGGACCTCTGCAGACATGGGGTTCCGGGGCCCTAGGCCCCGTACATGGTCAAGGGACCTCAAGCCCCTTTTGGAAACGGGGCCGTCTTCCCCCTTGGGACACCTGCACCCTCTTCTCGCACTCGAACCTCCAGCGGTAGGTCTTGTTCCCGAAGACACCCTTAGAGGCGGGGCGGGGTCACCGTCAGCGGGGGCACCCCCGCTAAGCCGCAGACAAGCGGCCGCCGCGGCCTCTTACAAGACCGCAGGCAGACGGGCCGCCATGGAAAGCCCCGGGCAACCCAGCACCATCAAAGTGTTAGAGACCTCACCTGGCCCAGCAGCGCTGACGAGCCTCAGGCTCCGCCCCTGTCCTGAGTCTGAGCCCTCCCACCGGACTTTGCCTGCGCAAAGGTGCACTTCCCACGGCCGCCGCTAGGGGGCGCTGGTGAGGGGGTTCGGGGACCCTCAGCCCCCACGGGCTTAGGGTGACCTCGACCCAATGAGAAAACAGGACCCTCTTCCCTCGTGGGGGAACGGGGCCCTCTACCCCCTTGGGGGAACGGTAAATCGTCCCCCCCCCTCCTCCCGGGGAACACCCGCACCCTCCTCTCGCACTGACGCCCCCAGCGACGGGCCGTGCGCCCGAGGAAGCCCTGCAAGGAGGCGCGGGGTCAATGTGAGGCAGGGCACCCCCTGTAAGCTTCAGACAAGCGGCGGCCGCGGCCTCTCCCTAAAGTGCAGGCAGGCAGGCCGGCGCGGAAAGCCCGGGGCCTCCCAGCACCACTCAGAGGGGAAGAGTGCTCACCTGGCCCAGCAGCGCTGATGAGCCCCAGGCTCCGGGCCCCGTCCGGAGACTGACCCCGCCCACCGGAGTCTGCATTCACCAAGGAGCACTTCTCAGGGCCGCCGCTAGGGGGCGCTGGGCAGGGGGGTGTTCGGGGACCCGCACCCCCCGGGGGAAGGGGAGGGGGACCTCTGCAGACATGGGGTTCCGGGGCCCTAGGCCCCGTACATGGTCAAGGGACCTCAAGCCCCTTTTGGAAACGGGGCCGTCTTCCCCCTTGGGACACCTGCACCCTCTTCTCGCACTCGAACCTCCAGCGGTAGGTCTTGTTCCCGAAGACACCCTTAGAGGCGGGGCGGGGTCACCGTCAGCGGGGGCACCCCCGCTAAGCCACAGACAAGCGGCCGCCGCGGCCTCTTACAAGACCGCAGGCAGACGGGCCGGCATGGAAAGCCCCGGGCAACCCAGCACCATCAAAGTGTTAGAGACCTCACCTGGCCCAGCAGCGCTGACGAGCCTCAGGCTCCGCCCCTGTCCTGAGTCTGAGCCCTCCCACCGGACTTTGCCTGCGCAAAGGTGCACTTCCCACGGCCGCCGCTAGGGGGCGCTGGTGAGGGGGTTCGGGGACCCTCAGCCCCCACGGGCTTAGGGTGACCTCGACCCAATGAGAAAACAGGACCCTCTTCCCTCGTGGGGGAACGGGGCCCTCTACCCCCTTGGGGGAACGGTAAATCGTCCCCCCCCCCTCCTCCCGGGGAACAGCCGCACCCTCCTCTCGCACTGACGCCCCCAGCGACAGGCCGTGCGCCCGAGGAAGCCCTGCAAGGAGGCGCGGGGTCAATGTGAGGCAGGGCACCCCCTGTAAGCTTCAGACAGGCGGCGGCCGCGGCCTCTCCCTAAAGAGCAGGCAGGCAGGCCGGCGCGGAAAGCCCGGGGCCTCCCAGCACCACTCAGAGGGGAAGAGTGCTCACCTGGCCCAGCAGCGCTGATGAGCCCCAGGCTCCGGGCCCCGTCCGGAGACTGACCCCGCCCACCGGAGTCTGCATTCACCAAGGAGCACTTCTCAGGGCCGCCGCTAGGGGGCGCTGGGCAGGGGGGTGTTCGGGGACCCGCACCCCCCGGGGGAAGGGGAGGGGGACCTCTGCAGACATGGGGTTCCGGGGCCCTAGGCCCCGTACATGGTCAAGGGACCTCAAGCCCCTTTTGGAAACGGGGCCGTCTTCCCCCTTGGGACACCTGCACCCTCTTCTCGCACTCGAACCTCCAGCGGTAGGTCTTGTTCCCGAAGACACCCTTAGAGGCGGGGCGGGGTCACCGTCAGCGGGGGCACCCCCGCTAAGCCACAGACAAGCGGCCGCCGCGGCCTCTTACAAGACCGCAGGCAGACGGGCCGGCATGGAAAGCCCCGGGCAACCCAGCACCATCAAAGTGTTAGAGACCTCACCTGGCCCAGCAGCGCTGACGAGCCTCAGGCTCCGCCCCTGTCCTGAGTCTGAGCCCTCCCACCGGACTTTGCCTGCGCAAAGGTGCACTTCCCACGGCCGCCGCTAGGGGGCGCTGGTGAGGGGGTTCGGGGACCCTCAGCCCCCACGGGCTTAGGGTGACCTCGACCCAATGAGAAAACAGGACCCTCTTCCCTCGTGGGGGAACGGGGCCCTCTACCCCCTTGGGGGAACGGTAAATCGTCCCCCCCCCCTCCTCCCGGGGAACAGCCGCACCCTCCTCTCGCACTGACGCCCCCAGCGACAGGCCGTGCGCCCGAGGAAGCCCTGCAAGGAGGCGCGGGGTCAATGTGAGGCAGGGCACCCCCTGTAAGCTTCAGACAAGCGGCGGCCGCGGCCTCTCCCTAAAGTGCAGGCAGGCAGGCCGGCGCGGAAAGCCCGGGGCCTCCCAGCACCACTCAGAGGGGAAGAGTGCTCACCTGGCCCAGCAGCGCTGATGAGCCCCAGGCTCCGGGCCCCGTCCGGAGACTGACCCCGCCCACCGGAGTCTGCATTCACCAAGGAGCACTTCTCAGGGCCGCCGCTAGGGGGCGCTGGGCAGGGGGGTGTTCGGGGACCCGCAGCCCCCGGGGGAAGCGGAGGGGGACCTCTGCAGACATGGGGTTCCGGGGCCCTAGGCCCCGTACATGGTCAAGGGACCTCAAGCCCCTTTTGGAAACGGGGCCGTCTTCCCCCTTGGGAAACCTGCACCCTCTTCTCGCACTCGAACCTCCAGCGGTAGGTCTTGTTCCCGAAGACACCCTTAGAGGCGGGGCGGGGTCACCGTCAGCGGGGGCACCCCCGCTAAGCCACAGACAAGCGGCCGCCGCGGCCTCTTACAAGACCGCAGGCAGACGGGCCGGCATGGAAAGCCCCGGGCAACCCAGCACCATCAAAGTGTTAGAGACCTCACCTGGCCCAGCAGCGCTGACGAGCCTCAGGCTCCGCCCCTGTCCTGAGTCTGAGCCCTCCCACCGGACTTTGCCTGCGCAAAGGTGCACTTCCCACGGCCGCCGCTAGGGGGCGCTGGTGAGGGGGTTCGGGGACCCTCAGCCCCCACGGGCTTAGGGTGACCTCGACCCAATGAGAAAACAGGACCCTCTACCCCCTTGGGGGAACGGTAAATCGTCCCCCCCCCCTCCTCCCGGGGAACACCCGCACCCTCCTCTCGCACTGACGCCCCCAGCGACAGGCCGTGCGCCCGAGGAAGCCCTGCAAGGAGGCGCGGGGTCAATGTGAGGCAGGGCACCCCCTGTAAGCTTCAGACAGGCGGCGGCCGCGGCCTCTCCCTAAAGTGCAGGCAGGCAGGCCGGCGCGGAAAGCCCGGGGCCTCCCAGCACCACTCAGAGGGGAAGAGTGCTCACCTGGCCCAGCAGCGCTGATGAGCCCCAGGCTCCGGGCCCCGTCCGGAGACTGACCCCGCCCACCGGAGTCTGCATTCACCAAGGAGCACTTCTCAGGGCCGCCGCTAGGGGGCGCTGGGCAGGGGGGTGTTCGGGGACCCGCACCCCCCGGGGGAAGCGGAGGGGGACCTCTGCAGACATGGGGTTCCGGGGCCCTAGGCCCCGTACCTGGTCAAGGGACCTCAAGCCCCTTTTGGAAACGGGGCCGTCTTCCCCCTTGGGACACCTGCACCCTCTTCTCGCACTCGAACCTCCAGCGGTAGGTCTTGTTCCCGAAGACACCCTTAGAGGCGGGGCGGGGTCACCGTCAGCGGGGGCACCCCCGCTAAGCCACAGACAAGCGGCCGCCGCGGCCTCTTACAAGACCGCAGGCAGACGGGCCGGCATGGAAAGCCCCGGGCAACCCAGCACCATCAAAGTGTTAGAGACCTCACCTGGCCCAGCAGCGCTGACGAGCCTCAGGCTCCGCCCCTGTCCTGAGTCTGAGCCCTCCCACCGGACTTTGCCTGCGCAAAGGTGCACTTCCCACGGCCGCCGCTAGGGGGCGCTGGTGAGGGGGTTCGGGGACCCTCAGCCCCCACGGGCTTAGGGTGACCTCGACCCAATGAGAAAACAGGACCCTCTTCCCTCGTGGGGGAACGGGGCCCTCTACCCCCTTGGGGGAACGGTAAATCGTCCCCCCCCCCTCCTCCCGGGGAACAGCCGCACCCTCCTCTCGCACTGACGCCCCCAGCGACAGGCCGTGCGCCCGAGGAAGCCCTGCAAGGAGGCGCGGGGTCAATGTGAGGCAGGGCACCCCCTGTAAGCTTCAGACAGGCGGCGGCCGCGGCCTCTCCCTAAAGAGCAGGCAGGCAGGCCGGCGCGGAAAGCCCGGGGCCTCCCAGCACCACTCAGAGGGGAAGAGTGCTCACCTGGCCCAGCAGCGCTGATGAGCCCCAGGCTCCGGGCCCCGTCCGGAGACTGACCCCGCCCACCGGAATCTGCATTCACCAAGGAGCACTTCTCAGGGCCGCCGCTAGGGGGCGCTGGGCAGGGGGGTGTTCGGGGACCCGCACCCCCCGGGGGAAGGGGAGGGGGACCTCTGCAGACATGGGGTTCCGGGGCCCTAGGCCCCGTACATGGTCAAGGGACCTCAAGCCCCTTTTGGAAACGGGGCCGTCTTCCCCCTTGGGACACCTGCACCCTCTTCTCGCACTCGAACCTCCAGCGGTAGGTCTTGTTCCCGAAGACACCCTTAGAGGCGGGGCGGGGTCACCGTCAGCGGGGGCACCCCCGCTAAGCCACAGACAAGCGGCCGCCGCGGCCTCTTACAAGACCGCAGGCAGACGGGCCGGCATGGAAAGCCCCGGGCAACCCAGCACCATCAAAGTGTTAGAGACCTCACCTGGCCCAGCAGCGCTGACGAGCCTCAGGCTCCGCCCCTGTCCTGAGTCTGAGCCCTCCCACCGGACTTTGCCTGCGCAAAGGTGCACTTCCCACGGCCGCCGCTAGGGGGCGCTGGTGAGGGGGTTCGGGGACCCTCAGCCCCCACGGGCTTAGGGTGACCTCGACCCAATGAGAAAACAGGACCCTCTTCCCTCGTGGGGGAACGGGGCCCTCTACCCCCTTGGGGGAACGGTAAATCGTCCCCCCCCCCTCCTCCCGGGGAACAGCCGCACCCTCCTCTCGCACTGACGCCCCCAGCGACAGGCCGTGCGCCCGAGGAAGCCCTGCAAGGAGGCGCGGGGTCAATGTGAGGCAGGGCACCCCCTGTAAGCTTCAGACAAGCGGCGGCCGCGGCCTCTCCCTAAAGTGCAGGCAGGCAGGCCGGCGCGGAAAGCCCGGGGCCTCCCAGCACCACTCAGAGGGGAAGAGTGCTCACCTGGCCCAGCAGCGCTGATGAGCCCCAGGCTCCGGGCCCCGTCCGGAGACTGACCCCGCCCACCGGAGTCTGCATTCACCAAGGAGCACTTCTCAGGGCCGCCGCTAGGGGGCGCTGGGCAGGGGGGTGTTCGGGGACCCGCAGCCCCCGGGGGAAGCGGAGGGGGACCTCTGCAGACATGGGGTTCCGGGGCCCTAGGCCCCGTACATGGTCAAGGGACCTCAAGCCCCTTTTGGAAACGGGGCCGTCTTCCCCCTTGGGACACCTGCACCCTCTTCTCGCACTCGAACCTCCAGCGGTAGGTCTTGTTCCCGAAGACACCCTTAGAGGCGGGGCGGGGTCACCGTCAGCGGGGGCACCCCCGCTAAGCCACAGACAAGCGGCCGCCGCGGCCTCTTACAAGACCGCAGGCAGACGGGCCGGCATGGAAAGCCCCGGGCAACCCAGCACCATCAAAGTGTTAGAGACCTCACCTGGCCCAGCAGCGCTGACGAGCCTCAGGCTCCGCCCCTGTCCTGAGTCTGAGCCCTCCCACCGGACTTTGCCTGCGCAAAGGTGCACTTCCCACGGCCGCCGCTAGGGGGCGCTGGTGAGGGGGTTCGGGAACCCTCAGCCCCCACGGGCTTAGGGTGACCTCGACCCAATGAGAAAACAGGACCCTCTACCCCCTTGGGGGAACGGTAAATCGTCCCCCCCCCCTCCTCCCGGGGAACACCCGCACCCTCCTCTCGCACTGACGCCCCCAGCGACAGGCCGTGCGCCCGAGGAAGCCCTGCAAGGAGGCGCGGGGTCAATGTGAGGCAGGGCACCCCCTGTAAGCTTCAGACAGGCGGCGGCCGCGGCCTCTCCCTAAAGTGCAGGCAGGCAGGCCGGCGCGGAAAGCCCGGGGCCTCCCAGCACCACTCAGAGGGGAAGAGTGCTCACCTGGCCCAGCAGCGCTGATGAGCCCCAGGCTCCGGGCCCCGTCCGGAGACTGACCCCGCCCACCGGAGTCTGCATTCACCAAGGAGCACTTCTCAGGGCCGCCGCTAGGGGGCGCTGGGCAGGGGGGTGTTCGGGGACCCGCACCCCCCGGGGGAAGCGGAGGGGGACCTCTGCAGACATGGGGTTCCGGGGCCCTAGGCCCCGTACCTGGTCAAGGGACCTCAAGCCCCTTTTGGAAACGGGGCCGTCTTCCCCCTTGGGACACCTGCACCCTCTTCTCGCACTCGAACCTCCAGCGGTAGGTCTTGTTCCCGAAGACACCCTTAGAGGCGGGGCGGGGTCACCGTCAGCGGGGGCACCCCCGCTAAGCCACAGACAAGCGGCCGCCGCGGCCTCTTACAAGACCGCAGGCAGACGGGCCGGCATGGAAAGCCCCGGGCAACCCAGCACCATCAAAGTGTTAGAGACCTCACCTGGCCCAGCAGCGCTGACGAGCCTCAGGCTCCGCCCCTGTCCTGAGTCTGAGCCCTCCCACCGGACTTTGCCTGCGCAAAGGTGCACTTCCCACGGCCGCCGCTAGGGGGCGCTGGTGAGGGGGTTCGGGGACCCTCAGCCCCCACGGGCTTAGGGTGACCTCGACCCAATGAGAAAACAGGACCCTCTTCCCTCGTGGGGGAACGGGGCCCTCTACCCCCTTGGGGGAACGGTAAATCGTCCCCCCCCCCTCCTCCCGGGGAACAGCCGCACCCTCCTCTCGCACTGACGCCCCCAGCGACAGGCCGTGCGCCCGAGGAAGCCCTGCAAGGAGGCGCGGGGTCAATGTGAGGCAGGGCACCCCCTGTAAGCTTCAGACAAGCGGCGGCCGCGGCCTCTCCCTAAAGTGCAGGCAGGCAGGCCGGCGCGGAAAGCCCGGGGCCTCCCAGCACCACTCAGAGGGGAAGAGTGCTCACCTGGCCCAGCAGCGCTGATGAGCCCCAGGCTCCGGGCCCCGTCCGGAGACTGACCCCGCCCACCGGAGTCTGCATTCACCAAGGAGCACTTCTCAGGGCCGCCGCTAGGGGGCGCTGGGCAGGGGGGTGTTCGGGGACCCGCACCCCCCGGGGGAAGGGGAGGGGGACCTCTGCAGACATGGGGTTCCGGGGCCCTAGGCCCCGTACATGGTCAAGGGACCTCAAGCCCCTTTTGGAAACGGGGCCGTCTTCCCCCTTGGGACACCTGCACCCTCTTCTCGCACTCGAACCTCCAGCGGTAGGTCTTGTTCCCGAAGACACCCTTAGAGGCGGGGCGGGGTCACCGTCAGCGGGGGCACCCCCGCTAAGCCACAGACAAGCGGCCGCCGCGGCCTCTTACAAGACCGCAGGCAGACGGGCCGGCATGGAAAGCCCCGGGCAACCCAGCACCATCAAAGTGTTAGAGACCTCACCTGGCCCAGCAGCGCTGACGAGCCTCAGGCTCCGCCCCTGTCCTGAGTCTGAGCCCTCCCACCGGACTTTGCCTGCGCAAAGGTGCACTTCCCACGGCCGCCGCTAGGGGGCGCTGGTGAGGGGGTTCGGGGACCCTCAGCCCCCACGGGCTTAGGGTGACCTCGACCCAATGAGAAAACAGGACCCTCTTCCCTCGTGGGGGAACGGGGCCCTCTACCCCCTTGGGGGAACGGTAAATCCCCCCCCCCCCCTCCCGGGGAACAGCCGCACCCTCCTCTCGCACTGACGCCCCCAGCGACAGGCCGTGCGCCCGAGGAAGCCCTGCAAGGAGGCGCGGGGTCAATGTGAGGCAGGGCACCCCCTGTAAGCTTCAGACAAGCGGCGGCCGCGGCCTCTCCCTAAAGTGCAGGCAGGCAGGCCGGCGCGGAAAGCCCGGGGCCTCCCAGCACCACTCAGAGGGGAAGAGTGCTCACCTGGCCCAGCAGCGCTGATGAGCCCCAGGCTCCGGGCCCCGTCCGGAGACTGACCCCGCCCACCGGAGTCTGCATTCACCAAGGAGCACTTCTCAGGGCCGCCGCTAGGGGGCGCTGGGCAGGGGGGTGTTCGGGGACCCGCAGCCCCCGGGGGAAGCGGAGGGGGACCTCTGCAGACATGGGGTTCCGGGGCCCTAGGCCCCGTACATGGTCAAGGGACCTCAAGCCCCTTTTGGAAATGGGGCCGTCTTCCCCCTTGGGACACCTGCACCCTCTTCTCGCACTCGAACCTCCAGCGGTAGGTCTTGTTCCCGAAGACACCCTTAGAGGCGGGGCGGTGTCACCGTCAGCGGGGGCACCCCCGCTAAGCCACAGACAAGCGGCCGCCGCGGCCTCTTACAAGACCGCAGGCAGACGGGCCGGCATGGAAAGCCCCGGGCAACCCAGCACCATCAAAGTGTTAGAGACCTCACCTGGCCCAGCAGCGCTGACGAGCCTCAGGCTCCGCCCCTGTCCTGAGTCTGAGCCCTCCCACCGGACTTTGCCTGCGCAAAGGTGCACTTCCCACGGCCGCCGCTAGGGGGCGCTGGTGAGGGGGTTCGGGGACCCTCAGCCCCCACGGGCTTAGGGTGACCTCGACCCAATGAGAAAACAGGACCCTCTTCCCTCGTGGGGGAACGGGGCCCTCTACCCCCTTGGGGGAACGGTAAATCGTCCCCCCCCCCTCCTCCCGGGGAACACCCGCACCCTCCTCTCGCACTGACGCCCCCAGCGACAGGCCGTGCGCCCGAGGAAGCCCTGCAAGGAGGCGCGGGGTCAATGTGAGGCAGGGCACCCCCTGTAAGCTTCAGACAAGCGGCGGCCGCGGCCTCTCCCTAAAGTGCAGGCAGGCAGGCCGGCGCGGAAAGCCCGGGGCCTCCCAGCACCACTCAGAGGGGAAGAGTGCTCACCTGGCCCAGCAGCGCTGATGAGCCCCAGGCTCCGGGCCCCGTCCGGAGACTGACCCCGCCCACCGGAGTCTGCATTCACCAAGGAGCACTTCTCAGGGCCGCCGCTAGGGGGCGCTGGGCAGGGGGGTGTTCGGGGACCCGCACCCCCCGGGGGAAGCGGAGGGGGACCTCTGCAGACATGGGGTTCCGGGGCCCTAGGCCCCGTACCTGGTCAAGGGACCTCAAGCCCCTTTTGGAAACGGGGCCGTCTTCCCCCTTGGGACACCTGCACCCTCTTCTCGCACTCGAACCTCCAGCGGTAGGTCTTGTTCCCGAAGACACCCTTAGAGGCGGGGCGGGGTCACCGTCAGCGGGGGCACCCCCGCTAAGCCACAGACAAGCGGCCGCCGCGGCCTCTTACAAGACCGCAGGCAGACGGGCCGGCATGGAAAGCCCCGGGCAACCCAGCACCATCAAAGTGTTAGAGACCTCACCTGGCCCAGCAGCGCTGACGAGCCTCAGGCTCCGCCCCTGTCCTGAGTCTGAGCCCTCCCACCGGACTTTGCCTGCGCAAAGGTGCACTTCCCACGGCCGCCGCTAGGGGGCGCTGGTGAGGGGGTTCGGGGACCCTCAGCCCCCACGGGCTTAGGGTGACCTCGACCCAATGAGAAAACAGGACCCTCTTCCCTCGTGGGGGAACGGGGCCCTCTACCCCCTTGGGGGAACGGTAAATCGTCCCCCCCCCCTCCTCCCGGGGAACACCCGCACCCTCCTCTCGCACTGACGCCCCCAGCGACAGGCCGTGCGCCCGAGGAAGCCCTGCAAGGAGGCGCGGGGTCAATGTGAGGCAGGGCACCCCCTGTAAGCTTCAGACAGGCGGCGGCCGCGGCCTCTCCCTAAAGAGCAGGCAGGCAGGCCGGCGCGGAAAGCCCGGGGCCTCCCAGCACCACTCAGAGGGGAAGAGTGCTCACCTGGCCCAGCAGCGCTGATGAGCCCCAGGCTCCGGGCCCCGTCCGGAGACTGACCCCGCCCACCGGAGTCTGCATTCACCAAGGAGCACTTCTCAGGGCCGCCGCTAGGGGGCGCTGGGCAGGGGGGTGTTCGGGGACCCGCACCCCCCGGGGGAAGGGGAGGGGGACCTCTGCAGACATGGGGTTCCGGGGCCCTAGGCCCCGTACATGGTCAAGGGACCTCAAGCCCCTTTTGGAAACGGGGCCGTCTTCCCCCTTGGGACACCTGCACCCTCTTCTCGCACTCGAACCTCCAGCGGTAGGTCTTGTTCCCGAAGACACCCTTAGAGGCGGGGCGGGGTCACCGTCAGCGGGGGCACCCCCGCTAAGCCACAGACAAGCGGCCGCCGCGGCCTCTTACAAGACCGCAGGCAGACGGGCCGGCATGGAAAGCCCCGGGCAACCCAGCACCATCAAAGTGTTAGAGACCTCACCTGGCCCAGCAGCGCTGACGAGCCTCAGGCTCCGCCCCTGTCCTGAGTCTGAGCCCTCCCACCGGACTTTGCCTGCGCAAAGGTGCACTTCCCACGGCCGCCGCTAGGGGGCGCTGGTGAGGGGGTTCGGGGACCCTCAGCCCCCACGGGCTTAGGGTGACCTCGACCCAATGAGAAAACAGGACCCTCTTCCCTCGTGGGGGAACGGGGCCCTCTACCCCCTTGGGGGAACGGTAAATCGTCCCCCCCCCCTCCTCCCGGGGAACAGCCGCACCCTCCTCTCGCACTGACGCCCCCAGCGACAGGCCGTGCGCCCGAGGAAGCCCTGCAAGGAGGCGCGGGGTCAATGTGAGGCAGGGCACCCCCTGTAAGCTTCAGACAGGCGGCGGCCGCGGCCTCTCCCTAAAGTGCAGGCAGGCAGGCCGGCGCGGAAAGCCCGGGGCCTCCCAGCACCACTCAGAGGGGAAGAGTGCTCACCTGGCCCAGCAGCGCTGATGAGCCCCAGGCTCCGGGCCCCGTCCGGAGACTGACCCCGCCCACCGGAGTCTGCATTCACCAAGGAGCACTTCTCAGGGCCGCCGCTAGGGGGCGCTGGGCAGGGGGGTGTTCGGGGACCCGCAGCCCCCGGGGGAAGCGGAGGGGGACCTCTGCAGACATGGGGTTCCGGGGCCCTAGGCCCCGTACATGGTCAAGGGACCTCAAGCCCCTTTTGGAAACGGGGCCGTCTTCCCCCTTGGGACACCTGCACCCTCTTCTCGCACTCGAACCTCCAGCGGTAGGTCTTGTTCCCGAAGACACCCTTAGAGGCGGGGCGGGGTCACCGTCAGCGGGGGCACCCCCGCTAAGCCACAGACAAGCGGCCGCCGCGGCCTCTTACAAGACCGCAGGCAGACGGGCCGGCATGGAAAGCCCCGGGCAACCCAGCACCATCAAAGTGTTAGAGACCTCACCTGGCCCAGCAGCGCTGACGAGCCTCAGGCTCCGCCCCTGTCCTGAGTCTGAGCCCTCCCACCGGACTTTGCCTGCGCAAAGGTGCACTTCCCACGGCCGCCGCTAGGGGGCGCTGGTGAGGGGGTTCGGGGACCCTCAGCCCCCACGGGCTTAGGGTGACCTCGACCCAATGAGAAAACAGGACCCTCTACCCCCTTGGGGGAACGGTAAATCGTCCCCCCCCCCTCCTCCCGGGGAACACCCGCACCCTCCTCTCGCACTGACGCCCCCAGCGACAGGCCGTGCGCCCGAGGAAGCCCTGCAAGGAGGCGCGGGGTCAATGTGAGGCAGGGCACCCCCTGTAAGCTTCAGACAGGCGGCGGCCGCGGCCTCTCCCTAAAGTGCAGGCAGGCAGGCCGGCGCGGAAAGCCCGGGGCCTCCCAGCACCACTCAGAGGGGAAGAGTGCTCACCTGGCCCAGCAGCGCTGATGAGCCCCAGGCTCCGGGCCCCGTCCGGAGACTGACCCCGCCCACCGGAGTCTGCATTCACCAAGGAGCACTTCTCAGGGCCGCCGCTAGGGGGCGCTGGGCAGGGGGGTGTTCGGGGACCCGCAGCCCCCGGGGGAAGCGGAGGGGGACCTCTGCAGACATGGGGTTCCGGGGCCCTAGGCCCCGTACATGGTCAAGGGACCTCAAGCCCCTTTTGGAAACGGGGCCGTCTTCCCCCTTGGGACACCTGCACCCTCTTCTCGCACTCGAACCTCCAGCGGTAGGTCTTGTTCCCGAAGACACCCTTAGAGGCGGGGCGGGGTCACCGTCAGCGGGGGCACCCCCGCTAAGCCACAGACAAGCGGCCGCCGCGGCCTCTTACAAGACCGCAGGCAGACGGGCCGGCATGGAAAGCCCCGGGCAACCCAGCACCATCAAAGTGTTAGAGACCTCACCTGGCCCAGCAGCGCTGACGAGCCTCAGGCTCCGCCCCTGTCCTGAGTCTGAGCCCTCCCACCGGACTTTGCCTGCGCAAAGGTGCACTTCCCACGGCCGCCGCTAGGGGGCGCTGGTGAGGGGGTTCGGGGACCCTCAGCCCCCACGGGCTTAGGGTGACCTCGACCCAATGAGAAAACAGGACCCTCTTCCCTCGTGGGGGAACGGGGCCCTCTACCCCCTTGGGGGAACGGTAAATCGTCCCCCCCCCCTCCTCCCGGGGAACACCCGCACCCTCCTCTCGCACTGACGCCCCCAGCGACAGGCCGTGCGCCCGAGGAAGCCCTGCAAGGAGGCGCGGGGTCAATGTGAGGCAGGGCACCCCCTGTAAGCTTCAGACAAGCGGCGGCCGCGGCCTCTCCCTAAAGTGCAGGCAGGCAGGCCGGCGCGGAAAGCCCGGGGCCTCCCAGCACCACTCAGAGGGGAGAGTGCTCACCTGGCCCAGCAGCGCTGATGAGCCCCAGGCTCCGGGCCCCGTCCGGAGACTGACCCCGCCCACCGGAGTCTGCATTCACCAAGGAGCACTTCTCAGGGCCGCCGCTAGGGGGCGCTGGGCAGGGGGGTGTTCGGGGACCCGCACCCCCCGGGGGAAGCGGAGGGGGACCTCTGCAGACATGGGGTTCCGGGGCCCTAGGCCCCGTACCTGGTCAAGGGACCTCAAGCCCCTTTTGGAAACGGGGCCGTCTTCCCCCTTGGGACACCTGCACCCTCTTCTCGCACTCGAACCTCCAGCGGTAGGTCTTGTTCCCGAAGACACCCTTAGAGGCGGGGCGGGGTCACCGTCAGCGGGGGCACCCCCGCTAAGCCACAGACAAGCGGCCGCCGCGGCCTCTTACAAGACCGCAGGCAGACGGGCCGGCATGGAAAGCCCCGGGCAACCCAGCACCATCAAAGTGTTAGAGACCTCACCTGGCCCAGCAGCGCTGACGAGCCTCAGGCTCCGCCCCTGTCCTGAGTCTGAGCCCTCCCACCGGACTTTGCCTGCGCAAAGGTGCACTTCCCACGGCCGCCGCTAGGGGGCGCTGGTGAGGGGGATCGGGGACCCTCAGCCCCCACGGGCTTAGGGTGACCTCGACCCAATGAGAAAACAGGACCCTCTTCCCTCGTGGGGGAACGGGGCCCTCTACCCCCTTGGGGGAACGGTAAATCGTCCCCCCCCTCCTCCCGGGGAACACCCGCACCCTCCTCTCGCACTGACGCCCCCAGCGACAGGCCGTGCGCCCGAGGAAGCCCTGCAAGGAGGCGCGGGGTCAATGTGAGGCAGGGCACCCCCTGTAAGCTTCAGACAGGCGGCGGCCGCGGCCTCTCCCTAAAGTGCAGGCAGGCAGGCCGGCGCGGAAAGCCCGGGGCCTCCCAGCACCACTCAGAGGGGAAGAGTGCTCACCTGGCCCAGCAGCGCTGATGAGCCCCAGGCTCCGGGCCCCGTCCGGAGACTGACCCCGCCCACCGGAGTCTGCATTCACCAAGGAGCACTTCTCAGGGCCGCCGCTAGGGGGCGCTGGGCAGGGGGGTGTTCGGGGACCCGCACCCCCCGGGGGAAGCGGAGGGGGACCTCTGCAGACATGGGGTTCCGGGGCCCTAGGCCCCGTACCTGGTCAAGGGACCTCAAGCCCGTTTTGGAAACGGGGCCGTCTTCCCCCTTGGGACACCTGCACCCTCTTCTCGCACTCGAACCTCCAGCGGTAGGTCTTGTTCCCGAAGACACCCTTAGAGGCGGGGCGGGGTCACCGTCAGCGGGGGCACCCCCGCTAAGCCACAGACAAGCGGCCGCCGCGGCCTCTTACAAGACCGCAGGCAGACGGGCCGGCATGGAAAGCCCCGGGCAACCCAGCACCATCAAAGTGTTAGAGACCTCACCTGGCCCAGCAGCGCTGACGAGCCTCAGGCTCCGCCCCTGTCCTGAGTCTGAGCCCTCCCACCGGACTTTGCCTGCGCAAAGGTGCACTTCCCACGGCCGCCGCTAGGGGGCGCTGGTGAGGGGGTTCGGGGACCCTCAGCCCCCACGGGCTTAGGGTGACCTCGACCCAATGAGAAAACAGGACCCTCTTCCCTCGTGGGGGAACGGGGCCCTCTACCCCCTTGGGGGAACGGTAAATCGTCCCCCCCCCCTCCTCCCGGGGAACACCCGCACCCTCCTCTCGCACTGACGCCCCCAGCGACAGGCCGTGCGCCCGAGGAAGCCCTGCAAGGAGGCGCGGGGTCAATGTGAGGCAGGGCACCCCCTGTAAGCTTCAGACAGGCGGCGGCCGCGGCCTCTCCCTAAAGTGCAGGCGGGCAGGCCGGCGCGGAAAGCCCGGGGCCTCCCAGCACCACTCAGAGGAGAAGAGTGCTCACCTGGCCCAGCAGCGCTGATGAGCCCCAGGCTCCGGGCCCCGTCCGGAGACTGACCCCGCCCACCGGAGTCTGCATTCACCAAGGAGCACTTCTCAGGGCCGCCGCTAGGGGGCGCTGGGCAGGGGGGTGTTCGGGGACCCGCACCCCCCGGGGGAAGGGGAGGGGGACCTCTGCAGACATGGGGTTCCGGGGCCCTAGGCCCCGTACCTGGTCAAGGGACCTCAAGCCCCTTTTGGAAACGGGGCCGTCTTCCCCCTTGGGACACCTGCACCCTCTTCTCGCACTCGAACCTCCAGCGGTAGGTCTTGTTCCCGAAGACACCCTTAGAGGCGGGGCGGGGTCACCGTCAGCGGGGGCACCCCCGCTAAGCCACAGACAAGCGGCCGCCGCGGCCTCTTACAAGACCGCAGGCAGACGGGCCGGCATGGAAAGCCCCGGGCAACCCAGCACCATCAAAGTGTTAGAGACCTCACCTGGCCCAGCAGCGCTGACGAGCCTCAGGCTCCGCCCCTGTCCTGAGTCTGAGCCCTCCCACCGGACTTTGCCTGCGCAAAGGTGCACTTCCCACGGCCGCCGCTAGGGGGCGCTGGTGAGGGGGTTCGGGGACCCTCAGCCCCCACAGGCTTAGGGTGACCTCGACCCAATGAGAAAACAGGACCCTCTTCCCTCGTGGGGGAACGGGGCCCTCTACCCCCTTGGGGGAACGGTAAATCGTCCCCCCCCCTCCTCCCGGGGAACAGCCGCACCCTCCTCTCGCACTGACGCCCCCAGCGACAGGCCGTGCGCCCGAGGAAGCCCTGCAAGGAGGCGCGGGGTCAATGTGAGGCAGGGCACCCCCTGTAAGCTTCAGACAAGCGGCGGCCGCGGCCTCTCCCTAAAGTGCAGGCAGGCAGGCCGGCGCGGAAAGCCCGGGGCCTCCCAGCACCACTCAGAGGGGAAGAGTGCTCACCTGGCCCAGCAGCGCTGATGAGCCCCAGGCTCCGGGCCCCGTCCGGAGACTGACCCCGCCCACCGGAGTCTGCATTCACCAAGGAGCACTTCTCAGGGCCGCCGCTAGGGGGCGCTGGGCAGGGGGGTGTTCGGGGACCCGCAGCCCCCGGGGGAAGCGGAGGGGGACCTCTGCAGACATGGGGTTCCGGGGCCCTAGGCCCCGTACATGGTCAAGGGACCTCAAGCCCCTTTTGGAAACGGGGCCGTCTTCCCCCTTGGGACACCTGCACCCTCTTCTCGCACTCGAACCTCCAGCGGTAGGTCTTGTTCCCGAAGACACCCTTAGAGGCGGGGCGGGGTCACCGTCAGCGGGGGCACCCCCGCTAAGCCACAGACAAGCGGCCGCCGCGGCCTCTTACAAGACCGCAGGCAGACGGGCCGGCATGGAAAGCCCCGGGCAACCCAGCACCATCAAAGTGTTAGAGACCTCACCTGGCCCAGCAGCGCTGACGAGCCTCAGGCTCCGCCCCTGTCCTGAGTCTGAGCCCTCCCACCGGACTTTGCCTGCGCAAAGGTGCACTTCCCACGGCCGCCGCTAGGGGGCGCTGGTGAGGGGGTTCGGGGACCCTCAGCCCCCACGGGCTTAGGGTGACCTCGACCCAATGAGAAAACAGGACCCTCTTCCCTCGTGGGGGAACGGGGCCCTCTACCCCCTTGGGGGAACGGTAAATCGTCCCCCCCCCCTCCTCCCGGGGAACACCCGCACCCTCCTCTCGCACTGACGCCCCCAGCGACAGGCCGTGCGCCCGAGGAAGCCCTGCAAGGAGGCGCGGGGTCAATGTGAGGCAGGGCACCCCCTGTAAGCTTCAGACAAGCGGCGGCCGCGGCCTCTCCCTAAAGTGCAGGCAGGCAGGCCGGCGCGGAAAGCCCGGGGCCTCCCAGCACCACTCAGAGGGGAAGAGTGCTCACCTGGCCCAGCAGCGCTGATGAGCCCCAGGCTCCGGGCCCCGTCCGGAGACTGACCCCGCCCACCGGAGTCTGCATTCACCAAGGAGCACTTCTCAGGGCCGCCGCTAGGGGGCGCTGGGCAGGGGGGTGTTCGGGGACCCGCAGCCCCCGGGGGAAGCGGAGGGGGACCTCTGCAGACATGGGGTTCCGGGGCCCTAGGCCCCGTACATGGTCAAGGGACCTCAAGCCCCTTTTGGAAACGGGGCCGTCTTCCCCCTTGGGACACCTGCACCCTCTTCTCGCACTCGAACCTCCAGCGGTAGGTCTTGTTCCCGAAGACACCCTTAGAGGCGGGGCGGGGTCACCGTCAGCGGGGGCACCCCCGCTAAGCCACAGACAAGCGGCCGCCGCGGCCTCTTACAAGACCGCAGGCAGACGGGCCGGCATGGAAAGCCCCGGGCAACCCAGCACCATCAAAGTGTTAGAGACCTCACCTGGCCCAGCAGCGCTGACGAGCCTCAGGCTCCGCCCCTGTCCTGAGTCTGAGCCCTCGCACCGGACTTTGCCTGCGCAAAGGTGCACTTCCCACGGCCGCCGCTAGGGGGCGCTGGTGAGGGGGTTCGGGGACCCTCAGCCCCCACGGGCTTAGGGTGACCTCGACCCAATGAGAAAACAGGACCCTCTTCCCTCGTGGGGGAACGGGGCCCTCTACCCCCTTGGGGGAACGGTAAATCGTCCCCCCCCCTCCTCCCGGGGAACACCCGCACCCTCCTCTCGCACTGACGCCCCCAGCGACAGGCCGTGCGCCCGAGGAAGCCCTGCAAGGAGGCGCGGGGTCAATGTGAGTCAGGGCACCCCCTGTAAGCTTCAGACAAGCGGCGGCCGCGGCCTCTCCCTAAAGTGCAGGCAGGCAGGCCGGCGCGGAAAGCCCGGGGCCTCCCAGCACCACTCAGAGGGGAAGAGTGCTCACCTGGCCCAGCAGCGCTGATGAGCCCCAGGCTCCGGGCCCCGTCCGGAGACTGACCCCGCCCACCGGAGTCTGCATTCACCAAGGAGCACTTCTCAGGGCCGCCGCTAGGGGGCGCTGGGCAGGGGGGTGTTCGGGGACCCGCACCCCCCGGGGGAAGCGGAGGGGGACCTCTGCAGACATGGGGTTCCGGGGCCCTAGGCCCCGTACATGGTCAAGGGACCTCAAGCCCCTTTTGGAAACGGGGCCGTCTTCCCCCTTGGGACACCTGCACCCTCTTCTCGCACTCGAACCTCCAGCGGTAGGTCTTGTTCCCGAAGACACCCTTAGAGGCGGGGCGGGGTCACCGTCAGCGGGGGCACCCCCGCTAAGCCACAGACAAGCGGCCGCCGCGGCCTCTTACAAGACCGCAGGCAGACGGGCCGGCATGGAAAGCCCCGGGCAACCCAGCACCATCAAAGTGTTAGAGACCTCACCTGGCCCAGCAGCGCTGACGAGCCTCAGGCTCCGCCCCTGTCCTGAGTCTGAGCCCTCCCACCGGACTTTGCCTGCGCAAAGGTGCACTTCCCACGGCCGCCGCTAGGGGGCGCTGGTGAGGGGGTTCGGGGACCCTCAGCCCCCACGGGCTTAGGGTGACCTCGACCCAATGAGAAAACAGGACCCTCTTCCCTCGTGGGGGAACGGGGCCCTCTACCCCCTTGGGGGAACGGTAAATCGTCCCCCCCCCTCCTCCCGGGGAACACCCGCACCCTCCTCTCGCACTGACGCCCCCAGCGACAGGCCGTGCGCCCGAGGAAGCCCTGCAAGGAGGCGCGGGGTCAATGTGAGGCAGGGCACCCCCTGTAAGCTTCAGACAGGCGGCGGCCGCGGCCTCTCCCTAAAGTGCAGGCAGGCAGGCCGGCGCGGAAAGCCCGGGGCCTCCCAGCACCACTCAGAGGGGAAGAGTGCTCACCTGGCCCAGCAGCGCTGATGAGCCCCAGGCTCCGGGCCCCGTCCGGAGACTGACCCCGCCCACCGGAGTCTGCATTCACCAAGGAGCACTTCTCAGGGCCGCCGCTAGGGGGCGCTGGGCAGGGGGGTGTTCGGGGACCCGCACACCCCTGGGGAAGGGGAGGGGGACCTCTGCAGACATGGGGTTCCGGGGCCCTACGCCCCGTACATGGTCAAGGGACCTCAAGCCCCTTTTGGAAACGGGGCCGTCTTCTCCCTTGGGACACCTGCACCCTCTTCTCGCACTCGAACCTCCAGCGGTAGGTCTTGTTCCCGAAGACACCCTTAGAGGCGGGGCGGGGTCACCGTCAGCGGGGGCACCCCCGCTAAGCCACAGACAAGCGGCCGCCGCGGCCTCTTACAAGACCGCAGGCAGACGGGCCGGCATGGAAAGCCCCGGGCAACCCAGCACCATCAAAGTGTTAGAGACCTCACCTGGCCCAGCAGCGCTGACGAGCCTCAGGCTCCGCCCCTGTCCTGAGTCTGAGCCCTCCCACCGGACTTTGCCTGCGCAAAGGTGCACTTCCCACGGCCGCCGCTAGGGGGCGCTGGTGAGGGGGTTCGGGGACCCTCAGCCCCCACGGGCTTAGGGTGACCTCGACCCAATGAGAAAACAGGACCCTCTTCCCTCGTGGGGGAACGGGGCCCTCTACCCCCTTGGGGGAACGGTAAATCGTCCCCCCCCCTCCTCCCGGGGAACACCCGCACCCTCCTCTCGCACTGACGCCCCCAGCGACAGGCCGTGCGCCCGAGGAAGCCCTGCAAGGAGGCGCGGGGTCAATGTGAGGCAGGGCACCCCCTGTAAGCTTCAGACAGGCGGCGGCCGCGGCCTCTCCCTAAAGTGCAGGCGGGCAGGCCGGCGCGGAAAGCCCGGGGCCTCCCAGCACCACTCAGAGGGGAAGAGTGCTCACCTGGCCCAGCAGCGCTGATGAGCCCCAGGCTCCGGGCCCCGTCCGGAGACTGACCCCGCCCACCGGAGTCTGCATTCACCAAGGAGCACTTCTCAGGGCCGCCGCTAGGGGGCGCTGGGCAGGGGGGTGTTCGGGGACCCGCACCCCCCGGGGGAAGCGGAGGGGGACCTCTGCAGACATGGGGTTCCGGGGCCCTAGGCCCCGTACCTGGTCAAGGGACCTCAAGCCCCTTTTGGAAACGGGGCCGTCTTCCCCCTTGGGACACCTGCACCCTCTTCTCGCACTCGAACCTCCAGCGGTAGGTCTTGTTCCCGAAGACACCCTTAGAGGCGGGGCGGGGTCACCGTCAGCGGGGGCACCCCCGCTAAGCCACAGACAAGCGGCCGCCGCGGCCTCTTACAAGACCGCAGGCAGACGGGCCGGCATGGAAAGCCCCGGGCAACCCAGCACCATCAAAGTGTTAGAGACCTCACCTGGCCCAGCAGCGCTGACGAGCCTCGGGCTCCGCCCCTGTCCTGAGTCTGAGCCCTCGCACCGGACTTTGCCTGCGCAAAGGTGCACTTCCCTCGGCCGCCGCTAGGGGGCGCTGGTGAGGGGGTTCGGGGACCCTCAGCCCCCACGGGCTTAGGGTGACCTCGACCCAATGAGAAAACAGGACCCTCTTCCCTCGTGGGGGAACGGGGCCCTCTACCCCCTTGGGGGAACGGTAAATCGTCCCCCCCCCCTCCTCCCGGGGAACAGCCGCACCCTCCTCTCGCACTGACGCCCCCAGCGACAGGCCGTGCGCCCGAGGAAGCCCTGCAAGGAGGCGCGGGGTCAATGTGAGGCAGGGCACCCCCTGTAAGCTTCAGACAAGCGGCGGCCGCGGCCTCTCCCTAAAGTGCAGGCAGGCAGGCCGGCGCGGAAAGCCCGGGGCCTCCCAGCACCACTCAGAGGGGAAGAGTGCTCACCTGGCCCAGCAGCGCTGATGAGCCCCAGGCTCCGGGCCCCGTCCGGAGACTGACCCCGCCCACCGGAGTCTGCATTCACCAAGGAGCACTTCTCAGGGCCGCCGCTAGGGGGCGCTGGGCAGGGGGGTGTTCGGGGACCCGCAGCCCCCGGGGGAAGCGGAGGGGGACCTCTGCAGACATGGGGTTCCGGGGCCCTAGGCCCCGTACATGGTCAAGGGACCTCAAGCCCCTTTTGGAAACGGGGCCGTCTTCCCCCTTGGGACACCTGCACCCTCTTCTCGCACTCGAACCTCCAGCGGTAGGTCTTGTTCCCGAAGACACCCTTAGAGGCGGGGCGGGGTCACCGTCAGCGGGGGCACCCCCGCTAAGCCACAGACAAGCGGCCGCCCGGGCCTCTTACAAGACCGCAGGCAGACGGGCCGGCATGGAAAGCCCCGGGCAACCCAGCACCATCAAAGTGTTAGAGACCTCACCTGGCCCAGCAGCGCTGACGAGCCTCAGGCTCCGCCCCTGTCCTGAGTCTGAGCCCTCCCACCGGACTTTGCCTGCGCAAAGGTGCACTTCCCACGGCCGCCGCTAGGGGGCGCTGGTGAGGGGGTTCGGGGACCCTCAGCCCCCACGGGCTTAGGGTGACCTCGACCCAATGAGAAAACAGGACCCTCTTCCCTCGTGGGGGAACGGGGCCCTCTACCCCCTTGGGGGAACGGTAAATCGTCCCCCCCCCTCCTCCCGGGGAACACCCGCACCCTCCTCTCGCACTGACGCCCCCAGCGACAGGCCGTGCGCCCGAGGAAGCCCTGCAAGGAGGCGCGGGGTCAATGTGAGGCAGGGCACCCCCTGTAAGCTTCAGACAAGCGGCGGCCGCGGCCTCTCCCTAAAGTGCAGGCAGGCAGGCCGGCGCGGAAAGCCCGGGGCCTCCCAGCACCACTCAGAGGGGAAGAGTGCTCACCTGGCCCAGCAGCGCTGATGAGCCCCAGGCTCCGGGCCCCGTCCGGAGACTGACCCCGCCCACCGGAGTCTGCATTCACCAAGGAGCACTTCTCAGGGCCGCCGCTAGGGGGCGCTGGGCAGGGGGGTGTTCGGGGAGCCGCACCCCCCGGGGGAAGCGGAGGGGGACCTCTGCAGACATGGGGTTCCGGGGCCCTAGGCCCCGTACATGGTCAAGGGACCTCAAGCCCCTTTTGGAAACGGGGCCGTCTTCCCCCTTGGGACACCTGCACCCTCTTCTCGCACTCGAACCTCCAGCGGTAGGTCTTGTTCCCGAAGACACCCTTAGAGGCGGGGCGGGGTCACCGTCAGCGGGGGCACCCCCGCTAAGCCACAGACAAGCGGCCGCCGCGGCCTCTTACAAGACCGCAGGCAGACGGGCCGGCATGGAAAGCCCCGGAAACCCAGCACCATCAAAGTGTTAGAGACCTCACCTGGCCCAGCAGCGCTGACGAGCCTCAGGCTCCGCCCCTGTCCTGAGTCTGAGCCCTCCCACCGGACTTTGCCTGCGCAAAGGTGCACTTCCCACGGCCGCCGCTAGGGGGCGCTGGTGAGGGGGTTCGGGGACCCTCAGCCCCCACGGGCTTAGGGTGACCTCGACCCAATGAGAAAACAGGACCCTCTTCCCTCGTGGGGGAACGGGGCCCTCTACCCCCTTGGGGGAACGGTAAATCGTCCCCCCCCCTCCTCCCGGGGAACACCCGCACCCTCCTCTCGCACTGACGCCCCCAGCGACAGGCCGTGCGCCCGAGGAAGCCCTGCAAGGAGGCGCGGGGCCAATGTGAGGCAGGGCACCCCCTGTAAGCTTCAGACAGGCGGCGGCCGCGGCCTCTCCCTAAAGTGCAGGCAGGCAGGCCGGCGCGGAAAGCCCGGGGCCTCCCAGCACCACTCAGAGGGGAAGAGTGCTCACCTGGCCCAGCAGCGCTGATGAGCCCCAGGCTCCGGGCCCCGTCCGGAGACTGACCCCGCCCACCGGAGTCTACATTCACCAAGGAGCACTTCTCAGGGCCGCCGCTAGGGGGCGCTGGGCAGGGGGGTGTTCCGGGACCCGCACCCCCCGGGGGAAGCGGAGGGGGACCTCTGCAGACATGGGGTTCCGGGGCCCTAGGCCCCGTACATGGTCAAGGGACCTCAAGCCCCTTTTGGAAACGGGGCCGTCTTCCCCCTTGGGACACCTGCACCCTCTTCTCGCACTCGAACCTCCAGCGGTAGGTCTTGTTCCCGAAGACACCCTTAGAGGCGGGGCGGGGTCACCGTCAGCGGGGGCACCCCCGCTAAGCCACAGACAAGCGGCCGCCGCGGCCTCTTACAAGACCGCAGGCAGACGGGCCGGCATGGAAAGCCCCGGGCAACCCAGCACCATCAAAGTGTTAGAGACCTCACCTGGCACAGCAGCGCTGACGAGCCTCAGGCTCCGCCCCTGTCCTGAGTCTGAGCCCTCCCACCGGACTTTGCCTGCGCAAAGGTGCACTTCCCACGGCCGCCGCTGGGGGCGCTGGTGAGGGGGTTCGGGGACCCTCAGCCCCCACGGGCTTAGGGTGACCTCGACCCAATGAGAAAACCGGACCCTCTTCCCTCGTGGGGGAACGGGGCCCTCTACCCCCTTGGGGGAACGGTAAATCGTCCCCCCCCCTCCTCCCGGGGAACACCCGCACCCTCCTCTCGCACTGACGCCCCCAGCGACAGGCCGTGCGCCCGAGGAAGCCCTGCAAGGAGGCGCGGGGTCAATGTGAGGCAGGGCACCCCCTGTAAGCTTCAGACAGGCGGCGGCCGCGGCCTCTCCCTAAAGTGCAGGCAGGCAGGCCGGCGCGGAAAGCCCGGGGCCTCCCAGCACCACACAGAGGGGAAGAGTGCTCACCTGGCCCAGCAGCGCTGATGAGCCCCAGGCTCCGGGCCCCGTCCGGAGACTGACCCCGCCCACCGGAGTCTGCATTCACCAAGGAGCACTTCTCAGGGCCGCCGCTAGGGGGCGCTGGGCAGGGGGGTGTTCGGGGACCCGCACACCCCTGGGGAAGGGGAGGGGGACCTCTGCAGACATGGGGTTCCGGGGCCCTACGCCCCGTACATGGTCAAGGGACCTCAAGCCCCTTTTGGAAACGGGGCCGTCTTCTCCCTTGGGACACCTGCACCCTCTTCTCGCACTCGAACCTCCAGCGGTAGGTCTTGTTCCCGAAGACACCCTTAGAGGCGGGGCGGGGTCACCGTCAGCGGGGGCACCCCCGCTAAGCCACAGACAAGCGGCCGCCGCGGCCTCTTACAAGACCGCAGGCAGACGGGCCGGCATGGAAAGCCCCGGGCAACCCAGCACCATCAAAGTGTTAGAGACCTCACCTGGCCCAGCAGCGCTGACGAGCCTCAGGCTCCGCCCCTGTCCTGAGTCTGAGCCCTCCCACCGGACTTTGCCTGCGCAAAGGTGCACTTCCCACGGCCGCCGCTAGGGGGCGCTGGTGAGGGGGTTCGGGGACCCTCAGCCCCCACGGGCTTAGGGTGACCTCGACCCAATGAGAAAACAGGACCCTCTTCCCTCGTGGGGAACGGGGCCCTCTACCCCCTTGGGGGAACGGTAAATCGTCCCCCCCCCCTCCTCCCGGGGAACACCCGCACCCTCCTCTCGCACTGACGCCCCCAGCGACAGGCCGTGCGCCCGAGGAAGCCCTGCAAGGAGGCGCGGGGTCAATGTGAGGCAGGGCACCCCCTGTAAGCTTCAGACAGGCGGCGGCCGCGGCCTCTCCCTAAAGTGCAGGCGGGCAGGCCGGCGCGGAAAGCCCGGGGCCTCCCAGCACCACTCAGAGGGGAAGAGTGCTCACCTGGCCCAGCAGCGCTGATGAGCCCCAGGCTCCGGGCCCCGTCCGGAGACTGACCCCGCCCACCGGAGTCTGCATTCACCAAGGAGCACTTCTCAGGGCCGCCGCTAGGGGGCGCTGGGCAGGGGGGTGTTCGGGGACCCGCACCCCCCTGGGGAAGTGGAGGGGGACCTCTGCAGACATGGGGTTCCGGGGCCCTAGGCCCCGTACCTGGTCAAGGGACCTCAAGCCCCTTTTGGAAACGGGGCCGTCTTCCCCCTTGGGACACCTGCACCCTCTTCTCGCACTCGAACCTCCAGCGGTAGGTCTTGTTCCCGAAGACACCCTTAGAGGCGGGGCGGGGTCACCGTCAGCGGGGGCACCCCCGCTAAGCCACAGACAAGCGGCCGCCGCGGCCTCTTACAAGACCGCAGGCAGACGGGCCAGCATGGAAAGCCCCGGGCAACCCAGCACCATCAAAGTGTTAGAGACCTCACCTGGCCCAGCAGCGCTGACGAGCCTCGGGCTCCGCCCCTGTCCTGAGTCTGAGCCCTCGCACCGGACTTTGCCTGCGCAAAGGTGCACTTCCCTCGGCCGCCGCTAGGGGCGCTGGTGAGGGGGTTCGGGGACCCTCAGCCCCCACGGGCTTAGGGTGACCTCGACCCAATGAGAAAACAGGACCCTCTTCCCTCGTGGGGGAACGGGGCCCTCTACCCCCTTGGGGGAACGGTAAATCGTCCCCCCCCCTCCTCCCGGGGAACACCCGCACCCTCCTCTCGCACTGACGCCCCCAGCGACAGGCCGTGCGCCCGAGGAAGCCCTGCAAGGAGGCGCGGGGTCAATGTGAGACAGGGCACCCCCTGTAAGCTTCAGACAGGCGGTGGCCGCGGCCTCTCCCTAAAGTGCAGGCAGGCAGGCCGGCGCGGAAAGCCCGGGGCCTCCCAGCACCACTCAGAGGGGAAGAGTGCTCACCTGGCCCAGCAGCGCTGATGAGCCCCAGGCTCCGGGCCCCGTCCGGAGACTGACCCCGCCCACCGGAGTCTGCATTCACCAAGGAGCACTTCTCAGGGCCGCCGCTAGGGGGCGCTGGGCAGGGGGGTGTTCGGGGACCCGCACCCCCCGGGGGAAGGGGAGGGGGACCTCTGCAGACATGGGGTTCCGGGGCCCTAGGCCCCGTACATGGTCAAGGGACCTCAAGCCCCTTTTGGAAACGGGGCCGTCTTCCCCCTTGGGACACCTGCACCCTCTTCTCGCACTCGAACCTCCAGCGGTAGGTCTTGTTCCCGAAGACACCCTTAGAGGCGGGGCGGGGTCACCGTCAGCGGGGGCACCCCCGCTAAGCCACAGACAAGCGGCCGCCGCGGCCTCTTACAAGACCGCAGGCAGACGGGCCGGCATGGAAAGCCCCGGGCAACCCAGCACCATCAAAGTGTTAGAGACCTCACCTGGCCCAGCAGCGCTGACGAGCCTCAGGCTCCGCCCCTGTCCTGAGTCTGAGCCCTCCCACCGGACTTTGCCTGCGCAAAGGTGCACTTCCCACGGCCGCCGCTAGGGGGCGCTGGTGAGGGGGTTCGGGGACCCTCAGCCCCCACGGGCTTAGGGTGACCTCGACCCAATGAGAAAACAGGACCCTCTTCCCTCGTGGGGGAACGGGGCCCTCTACCCCCTTGGGGGAACGGTAAATCGTCCCCCCCCCTCCCGGGGAACACCCGCACCCTCCTCTCGCACTGACGCCCCCAGCGACAGGCCGTGCGCCCGAGGAAGCCCTGCAAGGAGGCGCGGGGTCAATGTGAGGCAGGGCACCCCCTGTAAGCTTCAGACAGGCGGCGGCCGCGGCCTCTCCCTAAAGTGCAGGCAGGCAGGCCGGCGCGGAAAGCCCGGGGCCTCCCAGCACCACTCAGAGGGAAAGAGTGCTCACCTGGCCCAGCAGCGCTGATGAGCCCCAGGCTCCGGGCCCCGTCCGGAGACTGACCCCGCCCACCGGAGTCTGCATTCACCAAGGAGCACTTCTCAGGGCCGCCGCTAGGGGGCGCTGGGCAGGGGGGTGTTCGGGGACCCGCACCCCCCGGGGGAAGGGGAGGGGGACCTCTGCAGACATGGGGTTCCGGGGCCCTAGGCCCCGTACATGGTCAAGGGACCTCAAGCCCCTTTTGGAAACGGGGCCGTCTTCCCCCTTGGGACACCTGCACCCTCTTCTCGCACTCGAACCTCCAGCGGTAGGTCTTGTTCCCGAAGACACCCTTAGAGGCGGGGCGGGGTCACCGTCAGCGGGGGCACCCCCGCTAAGCCACAGACAAGCGGCCGCCGCGGCCTCTTACAAGACCGCAGGCAGACGGGCCGGCATGGAAAGCCCCGGGCAACCCAGCACCATCAAAGTGTTAGAGACCTCACCTGGCCCAGCAGCGCTGACGAGCCTCAGGCTCCGCGCCTGTCCTGAGTCTGAGCCCTCCCACCGGACTTTGCCTGCGCAAAGGTGCACTTCCCACGGCCGCCGCTAGGGGGCGCTGGTGAGGGGGTTCGGGGACCCTCAGCCCCCACGGGCTTAGGGTGACCTCGACCCAATGAGAAAACAGGACCCTCTTCCCTCGTGGGGGAACGGGGCCCTCTACCCCCTTGGGGGAACGGTAAATCGTCCCCCCCCCCTCCCGGGGAACACCCGCACCCTCCTCTCGCACTGACGCCCCCAGCGACAGGCCGTGCGCCCGAGGAAGCCCTGCAAGGAGGCGCGGGGTCAATGTGAGGCAGGGCACCCCCTGTAAGCTTCAGACAGGCGGCGGCCGCGGCCTCTCCCTAAAGTGCAGGCAGGCAGGCCGGCGCGGAAAGCCCGGGGCCTCCCAGCACCACTCAGAGGGAAAGAGTGCTCACCTGGCCCAGCAGCGCTGATGAGCCCCAGGCTCCGGGCCCCGTCCGGAGACTGACCCCGCCCACCGGAGTCTGCATTCACCAAGGAGCACTTCTCAGGGCCGCCGCTAGGGGGCGCTGGGCAGGGGGGTGTTCGGGGACCCGCACCCCCCGGGGGAAGGGGAGGGGGACCTCTGCAGACATGGGGTTCCGGGGCCCTAGGCCCCGTACATGGTCAAGGGACCTCAAGCCCCTTTTGGAAACGGGGCCGTCTTCCCCCTTGGGACACCTGCACCCTCTTCTCGCACTCGAACCTCCAGCGGTAGGTCTTGTTCCCGAAGACACCCTTAGAGGCGGGGCGGGGTCACCGTCAGCGGGGGCACCCCCGCTAAGCCACAGACAAGCGGCCGCCGCGGCCTCTTACAAGACCGCAGGCAGACGGGCCGGCATGGAAAGCCCCGGGCAACCCAGCACCATCAAAGTGTTAGAGACCTCACCTGGCCCAGCAGCGCTGACGAGCCTCAGGCTCCGCCCCTGTCCTGAGTCTGAGCCCTCCCACCGGACTTTGCCTGCGCAAAGGTGCACTTCCCACGGCCGCCGCTAGGGGGCGCTGGTGAGGGGGTTCGGGGACCCTCAGCCCCCACGGGCTTAGGGTGACCTCGACCCAATGAGAAAACAGGACCCTCTTCCCTCGTGGGGGAACGGGGCCCTCTACCCCCTTGGGGGAACGGTAAATCGTCCCCCCCCCTCCCGGGGAACACCCGCACCCTCCTCTCGCACTGACGCCCCCAGCGACAGGCCGTGCGCCCGAGGAAGCCCTGCAAGGAGGCGCGGGGTCAATGTGAGGCAGGGCACCCCCTGTAAGCTTCAGACAAGCGGCGGCCGCGGCCTCTCCCTAAAGTGCAGGCAGGCAGGCCGGCGCGGAAAGCCCGGGGCCTCCCAGCACCACTCAGAGGGGAAGAGTGCTCACCTGGCCCAGCAGCGCTGATGAGCCCCAGGCTCCGGGCCCCGTCCGGAGACTGACCCCGCCCACCGGAGTCTGCATTCACCAAGGAGCACTTCTCAGGGCCGCCGCTAGGGGGCGCTGGGCAGGGGGGTGTTCGGGGACCCGCACCCCCCGGGGGAAGGGGAGGGGGACCTCTGCAGACATGGGGTTCCGGGGCCCTAGGCCCCGTACATGGTCAAGGGACCTCAAGCCCCTTTTGGAAACGGGGCCGTCTTCCCCCTTGGGACACCTGCACCCTCTTCTCGCACTCGAACCTCCAGCGGTAGGTCTTGTTCCCGAAGACACCCTTAGAGGCGGGGCGGGGTCACCGTCAGCGGGGGCACCCCCGCTAAGCCACAGACAAGCGGCCGCCGCGGCCTCTTACAAGACCGCAGGCAGACGGGCCGGCATGGAAAGCCCCGGGCAACCCAGCACCATCAAAGTGTTAGAGACCTCACCTGGCCCAGCAGCGCTGACGAGCCTCAGGCTCCGCCCCTGTCCTGAGTCTGAGCCCTCCCACCGGACTTTGCCTGCGCAAAGGTGCACTTCCCACGGCCGCCGCTAGGGGGCGCTGGTGAGGGGGTTCGGGGACCCTCAGCCCCCACGGGCTTAGGGTGACCTCGACCCAATGAGAAAACAGGACCCTCTTCCCTCGTGGGGGAACGGGGCCCTCTACCCCCTTGGGGGAACGGTAAATCGTCCCCCCCCCCTCCTCCCGGGGAACACCCGCACCCTCCTCTCGCACTGACGCCCCCAGCGACAGGCCGTGCGCCCGAGGAAGCCCTGCAAGGAGGCGCGGGGTCAATGTGAGGCAGGGCACCCCCTGTAAGCTTCAGACAGGCGGCGGCCGCGGCCTCTCCCTAAAGTGCAGGCAGGCAGGCCGGCGCGGAAAGCCCGGGGCCTCCCAGCACCACTCAGAGGGGAAGAGTGCTCACCTGCCCAGCAGCGCTGATGAGCCCCAGACTCCGGGCCCCATCCGGAGACTGACCCCGCCCACCGGAGTCTGCATTCACCAAGGAGCAATTCTCAGGGCCGCCGCTAGGGGGCGCTGGGCAGGGGGGTGTTCGGGGACCCGCACCCCCCGAGGGAAGCGGAGGGGGACCTCTGCAGACATGGGGTTCCGGGGCCCTAGGCCCCGTACATGGTCAAGGACCTCAAGCCCCTTTTGGAAACGGGGCCGTCTTCCCCCTTGGGACACCTGCACCCTCTTCTCGCACTCGAACCTCCAGCGGTAGGTCTTGTTCCCGAAGACACCCTTAGAGGCGGGGCGGGGTCACCGTCAGCGGGGGCACCCCCGCTAAGCCACAGACAAGCGGCCGCCGCGGCCTCTTACAAGACCGCAGGCAGACGGGCCGGCATGGAAAGCCCCGGACAACCCAGCACCATCAAAGTGTTAGAGACCTCACCTGGCCCAGCAGCGCTGACGAGCCTCAGGCTCCGCCCCTGTCCTGAGTCTGAGCCCTCCCACCGGACTTTGCCTGCGCAAAGGTGCACTTCCCACGGCCGCCGCTGGGGGCGCTGGTGAGGGGGTTCGGGGACCCTCAGCACCAACGGGCTTAGGGTGACCTCGACCCAATGAGAAAACAGGACCCTCTTCCCTCGTGGGGGAACGGGGCCCTCTACACCCTTGGGGGAACGGTAAATCGTCCCCCCCCCTCCACCCGGGGAACACCCGCACCCTCCTCTCGCACTGACGCCCCCAGCGACAGGCCGTGCGCCCGAGGAAGCCCTGCAAGGAGGCGCGGGGTCAATGTGAGGCAGGGCACCCCCTGTAAGCTTCAGACAGGCGGCGGCCGCGGCCTCTCCCTAAAGTGCAGGCAGGCAGGCCGGCGCGGAAAGCCCGGGGCCTCCCAGCACCACTCAGAGGGGAAGAGTGCTCACCTGGCCCAGCAGCGCTGATGAGCCCCAGGCTCCGGGCCCCGTCCGGAGACTGACCCCGCCCACCGGAGTCTGCATTCACCAAGGAGCACTTCTCAGGGCCGCCGCTAGGGGGCGCTGGGCAGGGGGGTGTTCGGGGACCCGCACCCCCCGGGGGAAGCGGAGGGGGACCTCTGCAGACATGGGGTTCCGGGGCCCTAGGCCCCGTACATGGTCAAGGGACCTCAAGCCCCTTTTGGAAACGGGGCCGTCTTCCCCCTTGGGACACCTGCACCCTCTTCTCGCACTCGAACCTCCAGCGGTAGGTCTTGTTCCCGAAGACACCCTTAGAGGCGGGGCGGGGTCACCGTCAGCGGGGGCACCCCCGCTAAGCCACAGACAAGCGGCCGCCGCGGCCTCTTACAAGACCGCAGGCAGACGGGCCGGCATGGAAAGCCCCGGGCAACCCAGCACCATCAAAGTGTTAGAGACCTCACCTGGCCCAGCAGCGCTGACGAGCCTCAGGCTCCGCCCCTGTCCTGAGTCTGAGCCCTCGCACCGGACTTTGCCTGCGCAAAGGTGCACTTCCCACGGCCGCCGCTAGGGGGCGCTGGTGAGGGGGTTCGGGGACCCTCAGTCCCCACGGGCTTAGGGTGACCTCGACCCAATGAGAAAACAGGACCCTCTTCCCTCGTGGGGGAACGGGGCCCTCTACCGCCTTGGGGGAACGGTAAATCGTCCCCCCCCCTCCCGGGGAACACCCGCACCCTCCTCTCGCACTGACGCCCCCAGCGACAGGCCGTGCGCCCGAGGAAGCCCTGCAAGGAGGCGCGGGGTCAATGTGAGGCAGGGCACCCCCTGTAAGCTTCAGACAGGCGGCGGCCGCGGCCTCTCCCTAAAGTGCAGGCAGGCTGGCCGGCGCGGAAAGCCCGGGGCCTCCCAGCACCACTCAGAGGGAAAGAGTGCTCACCTGGCCCAGCAGCGCTGATGAGCCCCAGGCTCCGGGCCCCGTCCGGAGACTGACCCCGCCCACCGGAGTCTGCATTCACCAAGGAGCACTTCTCAGGGCCGCCGCTAGGGGGCGCTGGGCAGGGGGGTGTTCGGGGACCCGCACCCCCCGGGGGAAGGGGAGGGGGACCTCTGCAGACATGGGTTTCCGGGGCCCTAGGCCCCGTACATGGTCAAGGGACCTCAAGCCACTTTTGGAAACGGGGCCGTCTTCCCCCTTGGGACACCTGCACCCTCTTCTCGCACTCGAACCTCCAGCGGTAGGTCTTGTTCCCGAAGACACCCTTAGAGGCGGGGCGGGGTCACCGTCAGCGGGGGCACCCCCGCTAAGCCACAGACAAGCGGCCGCCGCGGCCTCTTACAAGACCGCAGGCAGACGGGCCGGCATGGAAAGCCCCGGGCAACCCAGCACCATCAAAGTGTTAGAGACCTCACCTGGCCCAGCAGCGCTGACGAGCCTCAGGCTCCGCCCCTGTCCTGAGTCTGAGCCCTCCCACCGGACTTTGCCTGCGCAAAGGTGCACTTCCCACGGCCGCCGCTAGGGGGCGCTGGTGAGGGGGTTCGGGGACCCTCAGCCCCCACGGGCTTAGGGTGACCTCGACCCAATGAGAAAACAGGACCCTCTTCCCTCGTGGGGGAACGGGGCCCTCTACCCCCTTGGGGGAACGGTAAATCGTCCCCCCCCCTCCTCCCGGGGAACACCCGCACCCTCCTCTCGCACTGACGCCCCCAGCGACAGGCCGTGCGCCCGAGGAAGCCCTGCAAGGAGGCGCGGGGTCAATGTGAGGCAGGGCACCCCCTGTAAGCTTCAGACAGGCGGCGGCCGCGGCCTCTCCCTAAATTGCACGCAGGCAGGCCGGCGCGGAAAGCCCGGGGCCTCCCAGCACCACTCAGAGGGGAAGAGTGCTCACCTGGCCCAGCAGCGCTGATGAGCCCCAGGCTCCGGGCCCCGTCCAGAGACTGACCCCGCCCACCGGAGTCTGCATTCACCAAGGAGCACTTCTCAGGGCCGCCGCTAGGGGGCGCTGGGCAGGGGGGTGTTCGGGGACCCGCACCCCCCGGGGGAAGCGGAGGGGGACCTCTGCAGACATGGGTTTCCGGGGCCCTAGGCCCCGTACATGGTCAAGGGACCTCAAGCCACTTTTGGAAACGGGGCCGTCTTCCCCCTTGGGACACCTGCACCCTCTTCTCGCACTCGAACCTCCAGTGGTAGGTCTTGTTCCCGAAGACACCCTTAGAGGCGGGGCGGGGTCACCGTCAGCGGGGGCACCCCCGCTAAGCCACAGACAAGCGGCCGCCGCGTCCACTTACAAGACCGCAGGCAGAGGGGCCGGCATGGAAAGCCCCGGGCAACCCAGCACCATCAAAGTGTTAGAGACCTCACCTGGACCAGCAGCGCTGACGAGCCTCAGGCTCCGCCCCTGTCCTGAGTCTGAGCCCTCGCACCGGACTTTGCCTGCGCAAAGGTGCACTTCCCACGGCCGCCGCTAGGGGGCGCTGGTGAGGGGGTTCGGGGACCCTCAGCCCCCACGGGCTTAGGGTGACCTCGACCCAATGAGAAAACAGGACCCTCTTCCCTCGTGGGGGAACGGGGCCCTCTACCCCCTTGGGGGAACGGTAAATCGTCCCCCCCCCTCCTCCCGGGGAACACCCGCACCCTCCTCTCGCACTGACGCCCCCAGCGACAGGCCGTGCGCCCGAGGAAGCCCTGCAAGGAGGCGCGGGGTCAATGTGAGGCAGGGCACCCCCTGTAAGCTTCAGACAGGCGGCGGCCGCGGCCTCTCCCTAAAGTGCAGGCAGGCAGGCCGGCGCGGAAAGCCCGGGGCCTCCCAGCACCACTCAGAGGGGAAGAGTGCTCACCTGGCCCAGCAGCGCTGATGAGCCCCAGGCTCCGGGCCCCGTCCGGAGACTGACCCCGCCCACCGGAGTCTGCATTCACCAAGGAGCACTTCTCAGGGCCGCCGCTAGGGGGCGCTGGGCAGGGGGGTGTTCGGGGACCCGCACCCCCCGGGGGAAGCGGAGGGGGACCTCTGCAGACATGGGGTTCCGGGGCCCTAGGCCCCGTACATGGTCAAGGGACCTCAAGCCCCTTTTGAAAACGGGGCCGTCTTCCCCCTTGGGACACCTGCACCCTCTTCTCGCACTCGAACCTCCAGCGGTAGGTCTTGTTCCCGAAGACACCCTTAGAGGCGGGGCGGGGTCACCGTCAGCGGGGGCACCCCCGCTAAGCCACAGACAAGCGGCCGCCGCGGCCTCTTACAAGACCGCAGGCAGACGGGCCGGCATGGAAAGCCCCGGGCAACCCAGCACCATCAAAGTGTTAGAGACCTCACCTGGCCCAGCAGCGCTGACGAGCCTCAGGCTCCGCCCCTGTCCTGAGTCTGAGCCCTCCCACCGGACTTTGCCTGCGCAAAGGTGCACTTCCCACGGCCGCCGCTGGGGGCGCTGGTGAGGGGGTTCGGGGACCCTCAGCCCCCACGGGCTTAGGGTGACCTCGACCCTATGAGAAAACAGGACCCTCTTCCCTCGTGGGGGAACGGGGCCCTCTACCCCCTTGGGGGAACGGTAAATCGTCCCCCCCCCTCCTCCCGGGGAACTCCCGCACCCTCCTCTCGCACTGACGCCCCCAGCGACAGGCCGTGCGCCCGAGGAAGCCCTGCAAGGAGGCGCGGGGTCAATGTGAGGCAGGGCACCCCCTGTAAGCTTCAGACAGGCGGCGGCCGCGGCCTCTCCCTAAAGTGCAGGCAGGCAGGCCGGCGCGGAAAGCCCGGGGCCTCCCAGCACCACTCAGAGGGGAAGAGTGCTCACCTGGCCCAGCAGCGCTGATGAGCCCCAGGCTCCGGGCCCCGTCCGGAGACTGACCCCGCCCACCGGAGTCTGCATTCACCAAGGAGCACTTCTCAGGGCCGCCGCTAGGGGGCGCTGGGCAGGGGGGTGTTCGGGGACCCGCACCCCCCGGGGGAAGCGGAGGGGGACCTCTGCAGACATGGGGTTCCGGGGCCCTAGGCCCCGTACCTGGTCAAGGGACCTCAAGCCCCTTTTGGAAACGGGGCCGTCTTCCCCCTTGGGACACCTGCACCCTCTTCTCGCACTCGAACCTCCAGCGGTAGGTCTTGTTCCCGAAGACACCCTTAGAGGCGGGGCGGGGTCACCGTCAGCGGGGGCACCCCCGCTAAGCCACAGACAAGCGGCCGCCGCGGCCTCTTACAAGACCGCAGGCAGACGGGCCGGCATGGAAAGCCCCGGGCAACCCAGCACCATCAAAGTGTTAGAGACCTCACCTGGCCCAGCAGCGCTGACGAGCCTCGGGCTCCGCCCCTGTCCTGAGTCTGAGCCCTCCCACCGGACTTTGCCTGCGCAAAGGTGCACTTCCCACGGCCGCCGCTAGGGGGCGCTGGTGAGGGGGTTCGGGGACCCTCAGCCCCCACGGGCTTAGGGTGACCTCGACCCAATGAGAAAACAGGACCCTCTTCCCTCGTGGGGGAACGGGGCCCTCTACCCCCTTGGGGGAACGGTAAATCGTCCCCCCCCCTCCTCCCGGGGAACACCCGCACCCTCCTCTCGCACTGACGCCCCCAGCGACAGGCCGTGCGCCCGAGGAAGCCCTGCAAGGAGGCGCGGGGTCAATGTGAGGCAGGGCACCCCCTGTAAGCTTCAGACAGGCGGCGGCCGCGGCCTCTCCCTAAAGTGCAGGCAGGCAGGCCGGCGCGGAAAGCCCGGGGCCTCCCAGCACCACTCAGAGGGGAAGAGTGCTCACCTGGCCCAGCAGCGCTGATGAGCCCCAGGCTCCGGGCCCCGTCCGGAGACTGACCCCGCCCACCGGAGTCTGCATTCACCAAGGAGCACTTCTCAGGGCCGCCGCTAGGGGGCGCTGGGCAGGGGGGTGTTCGGGGACCCGCACCCCCCGGGGGAAGGGGAGGGGGACCTCTGCAGACATGGGGTTCCGGGGCCCTAGGCCCCGTACATGGTCAAGGGACCTCAAGCCCGTTTTGGTAACGGGGCCGTCTTCCCCCTTGGGACACCTGCACCCTCTTCTCGCACTCGAACCTCCAGCGGTAGGTCTTGTTCCCGAAGACACCCTTAGAGGCGGGGCGGGGTCACCGTCAGCGGGGGCACCCCCGCTAAGCCACAGACAACCGGCCGCCGCGGCCTCTTACAAGACCGCAGGCAGACGGGCCGGCATGGAAAGCCCCGGGCAACCCAGCACCATCAAAGTGTTAGAGACCTCACCTGGCCCAGCAGCGCTGACGAGCCTCAGGCTCCGCCCCTGTCCTGAGTCTGAGCCCTCCCACCGGACTTTGCCTGCGCAAAGGTGCACTTCCCACGGCCGCCGCTAGGGGGCGCTGGTGAGGGGGTTCGGGGACCCTCAGCCCCCACGGGCTTAGGGTGACCTCGACCCAATGAGAAAACAGGACCCTCTTCCCTCGTGGGGGAACGGGGCCCTCTACCCCCTTGGGGGAACGGTAAATCGTCCCCCCCCCTCCTCCGGGGGAACACCCGCACCCTCCTCTCGCACTGACGCCCCCAGCGACAGGCCGTGCGCCCGAGGAAGCCCTGCAAGGAGGCGCGGGGTAAATGTGAGGCAGGGCACCCCCTGTAAGCTTCAGACAGGCGACGGCCGCGGCCTCTCCCTAAAGTGCAGGCAGGCAGGCCGGCGCGGAAAGCCCGGGGCCTCCCAGCACCACTCAGAGGGGAAGAGTGCTCACCTGGCCCAGCAGCGCTGATGAGCCGCAGGCTCCGGGCCCCGTCCGGAGACTGACCCCGCCCACCGGAGTCTGCATTCACCAAGGAGCACTTCTCAGGGCCGCCGCTAGGGGGCGCTGGGCAGGGGGGTGTTCGGGGACCCGCACCCCCCGGGGGAAGCGGAGGGGGACCTCTGCAGACATGGGGTTCCGGGGCCCTAGGCCCCGTACCTGGTCAAGGGACCTCAAGCCCCTTTTGGAAACGGGGCCGTCTTCCCCCTTGGGACACCTGCACCCTCTTCTCGCACTCGAACCTCCAGCGGTAGGTCTTGTTCCCGAAGACACCCTTAGAGGCGGGGCGGGGTCACCGTCAGCGGGGGCACCCCCGCTAAGCCACAGACAAGCGGCCGCCGCGGCCTCTTACAAGACCGCAGGCAGACGGGCCGGCATGGAAAGCCCCGGGCAACCCAGCACCATCAAAGTGTTAGAGACCTCACCTGGCCCAGCAGCGCTGACGAGCCTCAGGCTCCGCCCCTGTCCTGAGTCTGAGCCCTCCCACCGGACTTTGCCTGCGCAAAGGTGCACTTCCCACGGCCGCCGCTAGGGGGCGCTGGTGAGGGGGTTCGGGGACCCTCAGCCCCCACGGGCTTAGGGTGACCTCGACCCAATGAGAAAACAGGACCCTCTTCCCTCGTGGGGGAACGGGGCCCTCTACCCCCTTGGGGGAACGGTAAATCGTCCCCCGCCCTCCTCCCGGGGAACACCCGCACCCTCCTCTCGCACTGACGCCCCCAGCGACAGGCCGTGCGCCCGAGGAAGCCCTGCAAGGAGGCGCGGGGTCAATGTGAGGCAGGGCACCCCCTGTAAGCTTCAGACAGGCGGCGGCCGCGGCCTCTCCCTAAAGTGCAGGCAGGCAGGCCGGCGCGGAAAGCCCGGGGCCTCCCAGCACCACTCAGAGGGGAAGAGTGCTCACCTGGCCCAGCAGCGCTGATGAGCCCCAGGCTCCGGGCCCCGTCCGGAGACTGACCCCGCCCACCGGAGTCTGCATTCACCAAGGAGCACATCTCAGGGCCGCCGCTAGGGGGCGCTGGGCAGGGGGGTGTTCGGGGACCCGCACCCCCCGGGGGAAGCGGAGGCGGACCTCTGCAGACATGGGGTTCCGGGGCCCTAGGCCCCGTACCTGGTCAAGGGACCTCAAGCCCCTTTTGGAAACGGGGCCGTCTTCCCCCTTGGGACACCTGCACCCTCTTCTCGCACTCGAACCTCCAGCGGTAGGTCTTGTTCCCGAAGACACCCTTAGAGGCGGGGCGGGGTCACCGTCAGCGGGGGCACCCCCGCTAAGCCACAGACAAGCGGCCGCCGCGGCCTCTTACAAGACCGCAGGCAGACGGGCCGGCATGGAAAGCCCCGGGCAACCCAGCACCATCAAAGTGTTAGAGACCTCACCTGGCCCAGCAGCGCTGACGAGCCTCAGGCTCCGCCCCTGTCCTGAGTCTGAGCCCTCCCACCGGACTTTGCCTGCGCAAAGGTGCACTTCCCACGGCCGCCGCTGGGGGGCGCTGGTGAGGGGGTTCGGGGACCCTCAGCCCCCACGGGCTTAGGGTGACCTCGACCCAATGAGAAAACAGGACCCTCTTCCCTCGTGGGGGAACGGGGCCCTCTACCCCCTTGGGGGAACGGTAAATCGTCCCCCCCCCCTCCTCCCGGGGAACACCCGCACCCTCCTCTCGCACTGACGCCCCCAGCGACAGGCCGTGCGCCCGAGGAAGCCCTGCAAGGAGGCGCGGGGTCAATGTGAGGCAGGGCACCCCCTGTAAGCTTCAGACAGGCGGCGGCCGCGGCCTCTCCCTAAAGTGCAGGCGGGCAGGCCGGCGCGGAAAGCCCGGGGCCTCCCAGCACCACTCAGAGGGGAAGAGTGCTCACCTGGCCCAGCAGCGCTGATGAGCCCCAGGCTCCGGGCCCCGTCCGGAGACTGACCCCGCCCACCGGAGTCTGCATTCACCAAGGAGCACTTCTCAGGGCCGCCGCTAGGGGGCGCTGGGCAGGGGGGTGTTCGGGGACCCGCACCCCCCGGGGGAAGCGGAGGGGGACCTCTGCAGACATGGGGTTCCGGGGCCCTAGGCCCCGTACCTGGTCAAGGGACCTCAAGCCCCTTTTGGAAACGGGGCCGTCTTCCCCCTTGGGACACCTGCACCCTCTTCTCGCACTCGAACCTCCAGCGGTAGGTCTTGTTCCCGAAGACACCCTTAGAGGCGGGGCGGGGTCACCGTCAGCGGGGGCACCCCCGCTAAGCCACAGACAAGCGGCCGCCGCGGCCTCTTACAAGACCGCAGGCAGACGGGCCGGCATGGAAAGCCCCGGGCAACCCAGCACCATCAAAGTGTTAGAGACCTCACCTGGCCCAGCAGCGCTGACGAGCCTCGGGCTCCGCCCCTGTCCTGAGTCTGAGCCCTCGCACCGGACTTTGCCTGCGCAAAGGTGCACTTCCCTCGGCCGCCGCTAGGGGGCGCTGGTGAGGGGGTTCGGGGACCCTCAGCCCCCACGGGCTTAGGGTGACCTCGACCCAATGAGAAAACAGGACCCTCTTCCCTCGTGGGGGAACGGGGCCCTCTACCCCCTTGGGGGAACGGTAAATCGTCCCCCCCCCTCCTCCCGGGGAACACCCGCACCCTCCTCTCGCACTGACGCCCCCAGCGACAGGCCGTGCGCCCGAGGAAGCCCTGCAAGGAGGCGCGGGGTCAATGTGAGACAGGGCACCCCCTGTAAGCTTCAGACAGGCGGTGGCCGCGGCCTCTCCCTAAAGTGCAGGCAGGCAGGCCGGCGCGGAAAGCCCGGGGCCTCCCAGCACCACTCAGAGGGAAAGAGTGCTCACCTGGCCCAGCAGCGCTGATGAGCCCCAGGCTCCGGGCCCCGTCCGGAGACTGACCCCGCCCACCGGAGTCTGCATTCACCAAGGAGCACTTCTCAGGGCCGCCGCTAGGGGGCGCTGGGCAGGGGGGTGTTCGGGGACCCGCAGCCCCCGGGGGAAGCGGAGGGGGACCTCTGCAGACATGGGGTTCCGGGGCCCTAGGCCCCGTACATGGTCAAGGGACCTCAAGCCCCTTTTGGAAACGGGGCCGTCTTCCCCCTTGGGACACCTGCACCCTCTTCTCGCACTCGAACCTCCAGCGGTAGGTCTTGTTCCCGAAGACACCCTTAGAGGCGGGGCGGGGTCACCGTCAGCGGGGGCACCCCCGCTAAGCCACAGACAAGCGGCCGCCGCGGCCTCTTACAAGACCGCAGGCAGACGGGCCGGCATGGAAAGCCCCGGGCAACCCAGCACCATCAAAGTGTTAGAGACCTCACCTGGCCCAGCAGCGCTGACGAGCCTCAGGCTCCGCCCCTGTCCTGAGTCTGAGCCCTCCCACCGGACTTTGCCTGCGCAAAGGTGCACTTCCCACGGCCGCCGCTAGGGGGCGCTGGTGAGGGGGTTCGGGGACCCTCAGCCCCCACGGGCTTAGGGTGACCTCGACCCAATGAGAAAACAGGACCCTCTTCCCTCGTGGGGGAACGGGGCCCTCTACCCCCTTGGGGGAACGGTAAATCGTCCCCCCCCCTCCTCCCGGGGTACACCCGCACCCTCCTCTCGCACTGACGCCCCCAGCGACAGGCCGTGCGCCCGAGGAAGCCCTGCAAGGAGGCGCGGGGTCAATGTGAGGCAGGGCACCCCCTGTAAGCTTCAGACAGGCGGCGGCCGCGGCCTCTCCCTAAAGTGCAGGCAGGCAGGCCGGCGCGGAAAGCCCGGGGCCTCCCAGCACCACTCAGAGGGGAAGAGTGCTCACCTGGCCCAGCAGCGCTGATGAGCCCCAGACTCCGGGCCCCATCCGGAGACTGACCCCGCCCACCGGAGTCTGCATTCACCAAGGAGCAATTCTCAGGGCCGCCGCTAGGGGGCGCTGGGCAGGGGGGTGTTCGGGGACCCGCACCCCCCGGGGGAAGCGGAGGGGGACCTCTGCAGACATGGGGTTCCGGGGCCCTAGGCCCCGTACATGGTCAAGGACCTCAAGCCCCTTTTGGAAACGGGGCCGTCTTCCCCCTTGGGACACCTGCACCCTCTTCTCGCACTCGAACCTCCAGCGGTAGGTCTTGTTCCCGAAGACACCCTTAGAGGCGGGGCGGGGTCACCGTCAGCGGGGGCACCCCCGCTAAGCCACAGACAAGCGGCCGCCGCGGCCTCTTACAAGACCGCAGGCAGACGGGCCGGCATCGAAAGCCCCGGGCAACCCAGCACCATCAAAGTGTTAGAGACCTCACCTGGCCCAGCAGCGCTGACGAGCCTCAGGCTCCGCCCCTGTCCTGAGTCTGAGCCCTCCCACCGGACTTTGCCTGCGCAAAGGTGCACTTCCCACGGCCGCCGCTGGGGGCGCTGGTGAGGGGGTTCGGGGACCCTCAGCCCCCACGGGCTTAGGGTGACCTCGACCCAATGAGAAAACAGGACCCTCTTCCCTCGTGGGGGAACGGGGCCCTCTACCCCCTTGGGGGAACGGTAAATCGTCCCCCCCCCTCCTCCCGGGGAACACCCGCACCCTCCTCTCGCACTGACGCCCCCAGCGACAGGCCGTGCGCCCGAGGAAGCCCTGCAAGGAGGCGCGGGGTCAATGTGAGGCAGGGCACCCCCTGTAAGCTTCAGACAGGCGGCGGCCGCGGCCTCTCCCTAAAATGCAGGCAGGCAGGCCGGCGCGGAAAGCCCGGGGCCTCCCAGCACCACTCAGAGGGGAAGAGTGCTCACCTGGCCCAGCAGCGCTGATGAGCCCCAGGCTCCGGGCCCCGTCCGGAGACTGACCCCGCCCACCGGAGTCTGCATTCACCAAGGAGCACTTCTCAGGGCCGCCGCTAGGGGGCGCTGGGCAGGGGGGTGTTCGGGGACCCGCACCCCCCGGGGGAAGCGGAGGGGGACCTCTGCAGACATGGGGTTCCGGGGCCCTAGGCCCCGTACATGGTCAAGGGACCTCAAGCCCCTTTTGAAAACGGGGCCGTCTTCCCCCTTGGGACACCTGCACCCTCTTCTCGCACTCGAACCTCCAGCGGTAGGTCTTGTTCCCGAAGACACCCTTAGAGGCGGGGCGAGGTCACCGTCAGCGGGGGCACCCCCGCTAAGCCACAGACAAGCGGCCGCCGCGGCCTCTTACAAGACCGCAGGCAGACGGGCCGGCATGGAAAGCCCCGGGCAACCCAGCACCATCAAAGTGTTAGAGACCTCACCTGGCCCAGCAGCGCTGACGAGCCTCAGGCTCCGCCCCTGTCCTGAGTCTGAGCCCTCCCACCGGACTTTGCCTGCGCAAAGGTGCACTTCCCACGGCCGCCGCTGGGGGCGCTGGTGAGGGGGTTCGGGGACCCTCAGCCCCCACGGGCTTAGGGTGACCTCGACCCTATGAGAAAACAGGACCCTCTTCCCTCGTGGGGGAACGGGGCCCTCTACCCCCTTGGGGGAACGGTAAATCGTCCCCCCCCCTCCTCCCGGGGAACACCCGCACCCTCCTCTCGCACTGACGCCCCCAGCGACAGGCCGTGCGCCCGAGGAAGCCCTGCAAGGAGGCGCGGGGTCAATGTGAGGCAGGGCACCCCCTGTAAGCTTCAGACAGGCGGCGGCCGCGGCCTCTCCCTAAAGTGCAGGCAGGCAGGCCGGCGCGGAAAGCCCGGGGCCTCCCAGCACCACTCAGAGGGGAAGAGTGCTCACCTGGCCCAGCAGCGCTGATGAGCCCCAGGCTCCGGGCCCCGTCCGGAGACTGACCCCGCCCACCGGAGTCTGCATTCACCAAGGAGCACTTCTCAGGGCCGCCGCTAGGGGGCGCTGGGCAGGGGGGTGTTCGGGGACCCGCACCCCCCGGGGGAAGCGGAGGGGGACCTCTGCAGACATGGGGTTCCGGGGCCCTAGGCCCCGTACCTGGTCAAGGGACCTCAAGCCCCTTTTGGAAACGGGGCCGTCTTCCCCCTTGGGACACCTGCACCCTCTTCTCGCACTCGAACCTCCAGCGGTAGGTCTTGTTCCCGAAGACACCCTTAGAGGCGGGGCGGGGTCACCGTCAGCGGGGGCACCCCCGCTAAGCCACAGACAAGCGGCCGCCGCGGCCTCTTACAAGACCGCAGGCAGACGGGCCGGCATGGAAAGCCCCGGGCAACCCAGCACCATCAAAGTGTTAGAGACCTCACCTGGCCCAGCAGCGCTGACGAGCCTCAGGCTCCGCCCCTGTCCTGAGTCTGAGCCCTCCCACCGGACTTTGCCTGCGCAAAGGTGCACTTCCCACGGCCGCCGCTAGGGGGCGCTGGTGAGGGGGTTCGGGGACCCTCAGCCCCCACGGGCTTAGGGTGACCTCGACCCAATGAGAAAACAGGACCCTCTTCCCTCGTGGGGGAACGGGGCCCTCTACCCCCTTGGGGGAACGGTAAATCGTCCCCCCCCCCCCTCCCGGGGAACACCCGCACCCTCCTCTCGCACTGACGCCCCCAGCGACAGGCCGTGCGCCCGAGGAAGCCCTGCAAGGAGGCGCGGGGTCAATGTGAGGCAGGGCACCCCCTGTAAGCTTCAGACAGGCGGCGGCCGCGGCCTCTCCCTAAAGTGCAGGCAGGCAGGCCGGCGCGGAAAGCCCGGGGCCTCCCAGCACCACTCAGAGGGGAAGAGTGCTCACCTGGCCCAGCAGCGCTGATGAGCCCCAGGCTCCGGGCCCCGTCCGGAGACTGACCCCGCCCACCGGAGTCTGCATTCACCAAGGAGCACTTCTCAGGGCCGCCGCTAGGGGGCGCTGGGCAGGGGGGTGTTCGGGGACCCGCACCCCCCGGGGGAAGGGGAGGGGGACCTCTGCAGACATGGGGTTCCGGGGCCCTAGGCCCCGTACATGGTCAAGGGACCTCAAGCCCGTTTTGGTAACGGGGCCGTCTTCCCCCTTGGGACACCTGCACCCTCTTCTCGCACTCGAACCTCCAGCGGTAGGTCTTGTTCCCGAAGACACCCTTAGAGGCGGGGCGGGGTCACCGTCAGCGGGGGCACCCCCGCTAAGCCACAGACAAGCGGCCGCCGCGGCCTCTTACAAGACCGCAGGCAGACGGGCCGGCATGGAAAGCCCCGGGCAACCCAGCACCATCAAAGTGTTAGAGACCTCACCTGGCCCAGCAGCGCTGACGAGCCTCAGGCTCCGCCCCTGTCCTGAGTCTGAGCCCTCCCACCGGACTTTGCCTGCGCAAAGGTGCACTTCCCACGGCCGCCGCTAGGGGGCGCTGGTGAGGGGGTTCGGGGACCCTCAGCCCCCACGGGCTTAGGGTGACCTCGACCCAATGAGAAAACAGGACCCTCTTCCCTCGTGGGGGAACGGGGCCCTCTACCCCCTTGGGGGAACGGTAAATCGTCCCCCCCCCTCCTCCGGGGGAACACCCGCACCCTCCTCTCGCACTGACGCCCCCAGCGACAGGCCGTGCGCCCGAGGAAGCCCTGCAAGGAGGCGCGGGGTCAATGTGAGACAGCGCACCCCCTGTAAGCTTCAGACAGGCGGCGGCCGCGGCCTCTCCCTAAAGTGCAGGCAGGCAGGCCGGCGCGGAAAGCCCGGGGCCTCCCAGCACCACTCAGAGGGGAAGAGTGCTCACCTGGCCCAGCAGCGCTGATGAGCCCCAGGCTCCGGGCCCCGTCCGGAGACTGACCCCGCCCACCGGAGTCTGCATTCACCAAGGAGCACTTCTCAGGGCCGCCGCTAGGGGGCGCTGGGCAGGGGGGTGTTCGGGGACCCGCACCCCCCGGGGGAAGGGGAGGGGGACCTCTGCAGACATGGGGTTCCGGGGCCCTAGGCCCCGTACATGGTCAAGGGACCTCAAGCCACTTTTGGAAACGGGGCCGTCTTCCCCCTTGGGACACCTGCACCCTCTTCTCGCACTCGAACCTCCAGCGGTAGGTCTTGTTCCCGAAGACACCCTTAGAGGCGGGGCGGGGTCACCGTCAGCGGGGGCACCCCCTCTAAGCCACAGACAAGCGGCCGCCGCGGCCTCTTACAAGACCGCAGGCAGACGGGCCGGCATGGAAAGCCCCGGGCAACCCAGCACCATCAAAGTGTTAGAGACCTCACCTGGCCCAGCAGCGCTGACGAGCCTCAGGCTCCGCCCCTGTCCTGAGTCTGAGCCCTCGCACCGGACTTTGCCTGCGCAAAGGTGCACTTCCCACGGCCGCCGCTAGGGGGCGCTGGTGAGGGGGTTCGGGGACCCTCAGCCCCCACGGGCTTAGGGTGACCTCGACCCAATGAGAAAACAGGACCCTCTTCCCTCGTGGGGGAACGGGGCCCTCTACCCCCTTGGGGGAACGGTAAATCGTCCCCCCCCCTCCTCCCGGGGAACACTCGCACCCTCCTCTCGCACTGACGCCCCCAGCGACAGGCCGTGCGCCCGAGGAAGCCCTGCAAGGAGGCGCGGGGTCAATGTGAGGCAGGGCACCCCCTGTAAGCTTCAGACAGGCGGCGGCCGCGGCCTCTCCCTAAAGTGCAGGCAGGCAGGCCGGCGCGGAAAGCCCGGGGCCTCCCAGCACCACTCAGAGGGGAAGAGTGCTCACCTGGCCCAGCAGCGCTGATGAGCCCCAGGCTCCGGGCCCCGTCCGGAGACTGACCCCGCCCACCGGAGTCTGCATTCACCAAGGAGCACTTCTCAGGGCCGCCGCTAGGGGGCGCTGGGCAGGGGGGTGTTCGGGGACCCGCACCCCCCGGGGGAAGCGGAGGGGGACCTCTGCAGACATGGGGTTCCGGGGCCCTAGGCCCCGTACATGGTCAAGGGACCTCAAGCCCCTTTTGGAAACGGGGCCGTCTTCCCCCTTGGGACACCTGCACCCTCTTCTCGCACTCGAACCTCCAGCGGTAGGTCTTGTTCCCGAAGACACCCTTAGAGGCGGGGCGGGGTCACCGTCAGCGGGGGCACCCCCGCTAAGCCACAGACAAGCGGCCGCCGCGGCCTCTTACAAGACCGCAGGCCGACGGGCCGGCATGGAAAGCCCCGGGCAACCCAGCACCATCAAAGTGTTAGAGACCTCACCTGGCCCAGCAGCGCTGACGAGCCTCAGGCTCCGCCCCTGTCCTGAGTCTGAGCCCTCCCACCGGACTTTGCCTGCGCAAAGGTGCACTTCCCACGGCCGCCGCTAGGGGGCGCTGGTGAGGGGGTTCGGGGACCCTCAGCCCCCACGGGCTTAGGGTGACCTCGACCCAATGAGAAAACAGGACCCTCTTCCCTCGTGGGGGAACGGGGCCCTCTACCCCCTTGGGGGAACGGTAAATCGTCCCCCCCCCCTCCTCCCGGGGAACACCCGCACCCTCCTCTCGCACTGACGCCCCCAGCGACAGGCCGTGCGCCCGAGGAAGCCCTGCAAGGAGGCGCGGGGTCAATGTGAGGCAGGGCACCCCCTGTAAGCTTCAGACAGGCGGCGGCCGCGGCCTCTCCCTAAATTGCAGGCGGGCAGGCCGGCGCGGAAAGCCCAGGGCCTCCCAGCACCACTCAGAGGGGAAGAGTGCTCACCTGGCCCAGCAGCGCTGATGAGCCCCAGGCTCCGGGCCCCGTCCGGAGACTGACCCCGCCCACCGGAGTCTGCATTCACCAAGGAGCACTTCTCAGGGCCGCCGCTAGGGGGCGCTGGGCAGGGGGGTGTTCGGGGACCCGCACGCCCCGGGGGAAGCGGAGGGGGACCTCTGCAGACATGGGGTTCCGGGGCCCTAGGCCCCGTACCTGGTCAAGGGACCTCAAGCCCCTTTTGGAAACGGGGCCGTCTTCCCCCTTGGGACACCTGCACCCTCTTCTCGCACTCGAACCTCCAGCGGTAGGTCTTGTTCCCGAAGACACCCTTAGAGGCGGGGCGGGGTCACCGTCAGCGGGGGCACCCCCGCTAAGCCACAGACAAGCGGCCGCCGCGGCCTCTTTCAAGACCGCAGGCAGACGGGCCGGCATGGAAAGCCCCGGGCAACCCAGCACCATCAAAGTGTTAGAGACCTCACCTGGCCCAGCAGCGCTGACGAGCCTCGGGCTCCGCCCCTGTCCTGAGTCTGAGCCCTCGCACCGGACTTTGCCTGCGCAAAGGTGCACTTCCCTCGGCCGCCGCTAGGGGGCGCTGGTGAGGGGGTTCGGGGACCCTCAGCCCCCACGGGCTTAGGGTGACCTCGACCCAATGAGAAAACAGGACCCTCTTCCCTCGTGGGGGAACGGGGCCCTCTACCCCCTTGGGGGAACGGTAAATCGTCCCCCCCCCTCCTCCCGGGGAACACCCGCACCCTCCTCTCGCACTGACGCCCCCAGCGACAGGCCGTGCGCCCGAGGAAGCCCTGCAAGGAGGCGCGGGGTCAATGTGAGACAGGGCACCCCCTGTAAGCTTCAGACAGGCGGTGGCCGCGGCCTCTCCCTAAATTGCAGGCAGGCAGGCCGGCGCGGAAAGCCCGGGGCCTCCCAGCACCACTCAGAGGGGAAGAGTGCTCACCTGGCCCAGCAGCGCTGATGAGCCCCAGGCTCCGGGCCCCGTCCGGAGACTGACCCCGCCCACCGGAGTCTGCATTCACCAAGGAGCACTTCTCAGGGCCGCCGCTAGGGGGCGCTGGGCAGGGGGGTGTTCGGGGACCCGCACCCCCCTGGGGAAGGGGAGGGGGACCTCTGCAGACATGGGGTTCCGGGGCCCTAGGCCCCGTACATGGTCAAGGGACCTCAAGCCCCTTTTGGAAACGGGGCCGTCCTCCCCCTTGGGACACCTGCACCCTCTTCTCGCACTCGAACCTCCAGCGGTAGGTCTTGTTCCCGAAGACACCCTTAGAGGCGGGGCGGGGTCACCGTCAGCGGGGGCACCCCCGCTAAGCCACAGACAAGCGGCCGCCGCGGCCTCTTACAAGACCGCAGGCAGACGGGCCGGCATGGAAAGCCCCGGGCAACCCAGCACCATCAAAGTGTTAGAGACCTCACCTGGCCCAGCAGCGCTGACGAGCCTCAGGCTCCGCCCCTGTCCTGAGTCTGAGCCCTCCCACCGGACTTTGCCTGCGCAAAGGTGCACTTCCCACGGCCGCCGCTAGGGGGCGCTGGTGAGGGGGTTCGGGGACCCTCAGCCCCCACGGGCTTAGGGTGACCTCGACCCAATGAGAAAACAGGACCCTCTTCCCTCGTGGGGGAACGGGGCCCTCTACCCCCTTGGGGGAACGGTAAATCGTCCCCCCCCCCTCCCGGGGAACACCCGCACCCTCCTCTCGCACTGACGCCCCCAGCGACAGGCCGTGCGCCCGAGGAAGCCCTGCAAGGAGGCGCGGGGTCAATGTGAGGCAGGGCACCCCCTGTAAGCTTCAGACAGGCGGCGGCCGCAGCCTCTCCCTAAAGTGCAGGCAGGCAGGCCGGCGCGGAAAGCCCGGGGCCTCCCAGCACCACTCAGAGGGAAAGAGTGCTCACCTGGCCCAGCAGCGCTGATGAGCCCCAGGCTCCGGGCCCCGTCCGGAGACTGACCCCGCCCACCGGAGTCTGCATTCACCAAGGAGCACTTCTCAGGGCCGCCGCTAGGGGGCGCTGGGCAGGGGGGTGTTCGGGGACCCGCACCCCCCGGGGGAAGGGGAGGGGGACCTCTGCAGACATGGGGTTCCGGGGCCCTAGGCCCCGTACATGGTCAAGGGACCTCAAGCCCCTTTTGGAAACGGGGCCGTCTTCCCCCTTGGGACACCTGCACCCTCTTCTCGCACTCGAACCTCCAGCGGTAGGTCTTGTTCCCGAAGACACCCTTAGAGGCGGGGCGGGGTCACCGTCAGCGGGGGCACCCCCGCTAAGCCACAGACAAGCGGCCGCCGCGGCCTCTTACAAGACCGCAGGCAGACGGGCCGGCATGGAAAGCCCCGGGCAACCCAGCACCATCAAAGTGTTAGAGACCTCACCTGGCCCAGCAGCGCTGACGAGCCTCAGGCTCCGCCCCTGTCCTGAGTCTGAGCCCTCCCACCGGACTTTGCCTGCGCAAAGGTGCACTTCCCACGGCCGCCGCTAGGGGGCGCTGGTGAGGGGGTTCGGGGACCCTCAGCCCCCACGGGCTTAGGGTGACCTCGACCCAATGAGAAAACAGGACCCTCTTCCCTCGTGGGGGAACGGGGCCCTCTACCCCCTTGGGGGAACGGTAAATCGTCCCCCCCCCCTCCCGGGGAACACCCGCACCCTCCTCTCGCACTGACGCCCCCAGCGACAGGCCGTGCGCCCGAGGAAGCCCTGCAAGGAGGCGCGGGGTCAATGTGAGGCAGGGCACCCCCTGTAAGCTTCAGACAGGCGGCGGCCGCGGCCTCTCCCTAAAGTGCAGGCAGGCAGGCCGGCGCGGAAAGCCCGGGGCCTCCCAGCACCACTCAGAGGGAAAGAGTGCTCACCTGGCCCAGCAGCGCTGATGAGCCCCAGGCTCCGGGCCCCGTCCGGAGACTGACCCCGCCCACCGGAGTCTGCATTCACCAAGGAGCACTTCTCAGGGCCGCCGCTAGGGGGCGCTGGGCAGGGGGGTGTTCGGGGACCCGCACCCCCCGGGGGAAGGGGAGGGGGACCTCTGCAGACATGGGGTTCCGGGGCCCTAGGCCCCGTACATGGTCAAGGGACCTCAAGCCACTTTTGGAAACGGGGCCGTCTTCCCCCTTGGGACACCTGCACCCTCTTCTCGCACTCGAACCTCCAGCGGTAGGTCTTGTTCCCGAAGACACCCTTAGAGGCGGGGCGGGGTCACCGTCAGCGGGGGCACCCCCGCTAAGCCACAGACAAGCGGCCGCCGCGGCCTCTTACAAGACCGCAGGCAGACGGGCCGGCATGGAAAGCCCCGGGCAACCCAGCACCATCAAAGTGTTAGAGACCTCACCTGGCCCAGCAGCGCTGACGAGCCTCAGGCTCCGCCCCTGTCCTGAGTCTGAGCCCTCCCACCGGACTTTGCCTGCGCAAAGGTGCACTTCCCACGGCCGCCGCTAGGGGGCGCTGGTGAGGGGGTTCGGGGACCCTCAGCCCCCACGGGCTTAGGGTGACCTCGACCCAATGAGAAAACAGGACCCTCTTCCCTCGTGGGGGAACGGGGCCCTCTACCCCCTTGGGGGAACGGTAAATCGTCCCCCCCCCTCCCGGGGAACACCCGCACCCTCCTCTCGCACTGACGCCCCCAGCGACAGGCCGTGCGCCCGAGGAAGCCCTGCAAGGAGGCGCGGGGTCAATGTGAGGCAGGGCACCCCCTGTAAGCTTCAGACAAGCGGCGGCCGCGGCCTCTCCCTAAAGTGCAGGCAGGCAGGCCGGCGCGGAAAGCCCGGGGCCTCCCAGCACCACTCAGAGGGGAAGAGTGCTCACCTGGCCCAGCAGCGCTGATGAGCCCCAGGCTCCGGGCCCCGTCCGGAGACTGACCCCGCCCACCGGAGTCTGCATTCACCAAGGAGCACTTCTCAGGGCCGCCGCTAGGGGGCGCTGGGCAGGGGGGTGTTCGGGGACCCGCACCCCCCGGGGGAAGCGGAGGGGGACCTCTGCAGACATGGGGTTCCGGGGCCCTAGGCCCCGTACATGGTCAAGGGACCTCAAGCCCCTTTTGGAAACGGGGCCGTCTTCCCCCTTGGGACACCTGCACCCTCTTCTCGCACTCGAACCTCCAGCGGTAGGTCTTGTTCCCGAAGACACCCTTAGAGGCGGGGCGGGGTCACCGTCAGCGGGGGCACCCCCGCTAAGCCACAGACAAGCGGCCGCCGCGGCCTCTTACAAGACCGCAGGCAGACGGGCCGGCATGGAAAGCCCCGGGCAACCCAGCACCATCAAAGTGTTAGAGACCTCACCTGGCCCAGCAGCGCTGACGAGCCTCAGGCTCCGCCCCTGTCCTGAGTCTGAGCCCTCCCACCGGACTTTGCCTGCGCAAAGGTGCACTTCCCACGGCCGCCGCTAGGGGGCGCTGGTGAGGGGGTTCGGGGACCCTCAGCCCCCACGGGCTTAGGGTGACCTCGACCCAATGAGAAAACAGGACCCTCTTCCCTCGTGGGGGAACGGGGCCCTCTACCCCCTTGGGGGAACGGTAAATCGTCCCCCCCCCCTCCTCCCGGGGAACACCCGCACCCTCCTCTCGCACTGACGCCCCCAGCGACAGGCCGTGCGCCCGAGGAAGCCCTGCAAGGAGGCGCGGGGTCAATGTGAGGCAGGGCACCCCCTGTAAGCTTCAGACAGGCGGCGGCCGCGGCCTCTCCCTAAATTGCAGGCGGGCAGGCCGGCGCGGAAAGCCCGGGGCCTCCCAGCACCACTCAGAGGGGAAGAGTGCTCACCTGGCCCAGCAGCGCTGATGAGCCCCAGGCTCCGGGCCCCGTCCGGAGACTGACCCCGCCCACCGGAGTCTGCATTCACCAAGGAGCACTTCTCAGGGCCGCCGCTAGGGGGCGCTGGGCAGGGGGGTGTTCGGGGACCCGCACGCCCCGGGGGAAGCGGAGGGGGACCTCTGCAGACATGGGGTTCCGGGGCCCTAGGCCCCGTACCTGGTCAAGGGACCTCAAGCCCCTTTTGGAAACGGGGCCGTCTTCCCCCTTGGGACACCTGCACCCTCTTCTCGCACTCGAACCTCCAGCGGTAGGTCTTGTTCCCGAAGACACCCTTAGAGGCGGGGCGGGGTCACCGTCAGCGGGGGCACCCCCGCTAAGCCACAGACAAGCGGCCGCCGCGGCCTCTTTCAAGACCGCAGGCAGACGGGCCGGCATGGAAAGCCCCGGGCAACCCAGCACCATCAAAGTGTTAGAGACCTCACCTGGCCCAGCAGCGCTGACGAGCCTCGGGCTCCGCCCCTGTCCTGAGTCTGAGCCCTCGCACCGGACTTTGCCTGCGCAAAGGTGCACTTCCCTCGGCCGCCGCTAGGGGGCGCTGGTGAGGGGGTTCGGGGACCCTCAGCCCCCACGGGCTTAGGGTGACCTCGACCCAATGAGAAAACAGGACCCTCTTCCCTCGTGGGGGAACGGGGCCCTCTACCCCCTTGGGGGAACGGTAAATCGTCCCCCCCCCTCCTCCCGGGGAACACCCGCACCCTCCTCTCGCACTGACGCCCCCAGCGACAGGCCGTGCGCCCGAGGAAGCCCTGCAAGGAGGCGCGGGGTCAATGTGAGACAGGGCACCCCCTGTAAGCTTCAGACAGGCGGTGGCCGCGGCCTCTCCCTAAATTGCAGGCAGGCAGGCCGGCGCGGAAAGCCCGGGGCCTCCCAGCACCACTCAGAGGGGAAGAGTGCTCACCTGGCCCAGCAGCGCTGATGAGCCCCAGGCTCCGGGCCCCGTCCGGAGACTGACCCCGCCCACCGGAGTCTGCATTCACCAAGGAGCACTTCTCAGGGCCGCCGCTAGGGGGCGCTGGGCAGGGGGGTGTTCGGGGACCCGCACCCCCCTGGGGAAGGGGAGGGGGACCTCTGCAGACATGGGGTTCCGGGGCCCTAGGCCCCGTACATGGTCAAGGGACCTCAAGCCCCTTTTGGAAACGGGGCCGTCCTCCCCCTTGGGACACCTGCACCCTCTTCTCGCACTCGAACCTCCAGCGGTAGGTCTTGTTCCCGAAGACACCCTTAGAGGCGGGGCGGGGTCACCGTCAGCGGGGGCACCCCCGCTAAGCCACAGACAAGCGGCCGCCGCGGCCTCTTACAAGACCGCAGGCAGACGGGCCGGCATGGAAAGCCCCGGGCAACCCAGCACCATCAAAGTGTTAGAGACCTCACCTGGCCCAGCAGCGCTGACGAGCCTCAGGCTCCGCCCCTGTCCTGAGTCTGAGCCCTCCCACCGGACTTTGCCTGCGCAAAGGTGCACTTCCCACGGCCGCCGCTAGGGGGCGCTGGTGAGGGGGTTCGGGGACCCTCAGCCCCCACGGGCTTAGGGTGACCTCGACCCAATGAGAAAACAGGACCCTCTTCCCTCGTGGGGGAACGGGGCCCTCTACCCCCTTGGGGGAACGGTAAATCGTCCCCCCCCCCTCCCGGGGAACACCCGCACCCTCCTCTCGCACTGACGCCCCCAGCGACAGGCCGTGCGCCCGAGGAAGCCCTGCAAGGAGGCGCGGGGTCAATGTGAGGCAGGGCACCCCCTGTAAGCTTCAGACAGGCGGCGGCCGCAGCCTCTCCCTAAAGTGCAGGCAGGCAGGCCGGCGCGGAAAGCCCGGGGCCTCCCAGCACCACTCAGAGGGAAAGAGTGCTCACCTGGCCCAGCAGCGCTGATGAGCCCCAGGCTCCGGGCCCCGTCCGGAGACTGACCCCGCCCACCGGAGTCTGCATTCACCAAGGAGCACTTCTCAGGGCCGCCGCTAGGGGGCGCTGGGCAGGGGGGTGTTCGGGGACCCGCACCCCCCGGGGGAAGGGGAGGGGGACCTCTGCAGACATGGGGTTCCGGGGCCCTAGGCCCCGTACATGGTCAAGGGACCTCAAGCCCCTTTTGGAAACGGGGCCGTCTTCCCCCTTGGGACACCTGCACCCTCTTCTCGCACTCGAACCTCCAGCGGTAGGTCTTGTTCCCGAAGACACCCTTAGAGGCGGGGCGGGGTCACCGTCAGCGGGGGCACCCCCGCTAAGCCACAGACAAGCGGCCGCCGCGGCCTCTTACAAGACCGCAGGCAGACGGGCCGGCATGGAAAGCCCCGGGCAACCCAGCACCATCAAAGTGTTAGAGACCTCACCTGGCCCAGCAGCGCTGACGAGCCTCAGGCTCCGCCCCTGTCCTGAGTCTGAGCCCTCCCACCGGACTTTGCCTGCGCAAAGGTGCACTTCCCACGGCCGCCGCTAGGGGGCGCTGGTGAGGGGGTTCGGGGACCCTCAGCCCCCACGGGCTTAGGGTGACCTCGACCCAATGAGAAAACAGGACCCTCTTCCCTCGTGGGGGAACGGGGCCCTCTACCCCCTTGGGGGAACGGTAAATCGTCCCCCCCCCCTCCCGGGGAACACCCGCACCCTCCTCTCGCACTGACGCCCCCAGCGACAGGCCGTGCGCCCGAGGAAGCCCTGCAAGGAGGCGCGGGGTCAATGTGAGGCAGGGCACCCCCTGTAAGCTTCAGACAGGCGGCGGCCGCGGCCTCTCCCTAAAGTGCAGGCAGGCAGGCCGGCGCGGAAAGCCCGGGGCCTCCCAGCACCACTCAGAGGGAAAGAGTGCTCACCTGGCCCAGCAGCGCTGATGAGCCCCAGGCTCCGGGCCCCGTCCGGAGACTGACCCCGCCCACCGGAGTCTGCATTCACCAAGGAGCACTTCTCAGGGCCGCCGCTAGGGGGCGCTGGGCAGGGGGGTGTTCGGGGACCCGCACCCCCCGGGGGAAGGGGAGGGGGACCTCTGCAGACATGGGGTTCCGGGGCCCTAGGCCCCGTACATGGTCAAGGGACCTCAAGCCACTTTTGGAAACGGGGCCGTCTTCCCCCTTGGGACACCTGCACCCTCTTCTCGCACTCGAACCTCCAGCGGTAGGTCTTGTTCCCGAAGACACCCTTAGAGGCGGGGCGGGGTCACCGTCAGCGGGGGCACCCCCGCTAAGCCACAGACAAGCGGCCGCCGCGGCCTCTTACAAGACCGCAGGCAGACGGGCCGGCATGGAAAGCCCCGGGCAACCCAGCACCATCAAAGTGTTAGAGACCTCACCTGGCCCAGCAGCGCTGACGAGCCTCAGGCTCCGCCCCTGTCCTGAGTCTGAGCCCTCCCACCGGACTTTGCCTGCGCAAAGGTGCACTTCCCACGGCCGCCGCTAGGGGGCGCTGGTGAGGGGGTTCGGGGACCCTCAGCCCCCACGGGCTTAGGGTGACCTCGACCCAATGAGAAAACAGGACCCTCTTCCCTCGTGGGGGAACGGGGCCCTCTACCCCCTTGGGGGAACGGTAAATCGTCCCCCCCCCTCCCGGGGAACACCCGCACCCTCCTCTCGCACTGACGCCCCCAGCGACAGGCCGTGCGCCCGAGGAAGCCCTGCAAGGAGGCGCGGGGTCAATGTGAGGCAGGGCACCCCCTGTAAGCTTCAGACAAGCGGCGGCCGCGGCCTCTCCCTAAAGTGCAGGCAGGCAGGCCGGCGCGGAAAGCCCGGGGCCTCCCAGCACCACTCAGAGGGGAAGAGTGCTCACCTGGCCCAGCAGCGCTGATGAGCCCCAGGCTCCGGGCCCCGTCCGGAGACTGACCCCGCCCACCGGAGTCTGCATTCACCAAGGAGCACTTCTCAGGGCCGCCGCTAGGGGGCGCTGGGCAGGGGGGTGTTCGGGGACCCGCACCCCCCGGGGGAAGCGGAGGGGGACCTCTGCAGACATGGGGTTCCGGGGCCCTAGGCCCCGTACATGGTCAAGGGACCTCAAGCCCCTTTTGGAAACGGGGCCGTCTTCCCCCTTGGGACACCTGCACCCTCTTCTCGCACTCGAACCTCCAGCGGTAGGTCTTGTTCCCGAAGACACCCTTAGAGGCGGGGCGGGGTCACCGTCAGCGGGGGCACCCCCGCTAAGCCACAGACAAGCGGCCGCCGCGGCCTCTTACAAGACCGCAGGCAGACGGGCCGGCATGGAAAGCCCCGGGCAACCCAGCACCATCAAAGTGTTAGAGACCTCACCTGGCCCAGCAGCGCTGACGAGCCTCAGGCTCCGCCCCTGTCCTGAGTCTGAGCCCTCCCACCGGACTTTGCCTGCGCAAAGGTGCACTTCCCACGGCCGCCGCTAGGGGGCGCTGGTGAGGGGGTTCGGGGACCCTCAGCCCCCACGGGCTTAGGGTGACCTCGACCCAATGAGAAAACAGGACCCTCTTCCCTCGTGGGGGAACGGGGCCCTCTACCCCCTTGGGGGAACGGTAAATCGTCCCCCCCCCCTCCTCCCGGGGAACACCCGCACCCTCCTCTCGCACTGACGCCCCCAGCGACAGGCCGTGCGCCCGAGGAAGCCCTGCAAGGAGGCGCGGGGTCAATGTGAGGCAGGGCACCCCCTGTAAGCTTCAGACAGGCGGCGGCCGCGGCCTCTCCCTAAAGTGCAGGCAGGCAGGCCGGCGCGGAAAGCCCGGGGCCTCCCAGCACCACTCAGAGGGGAAGAGTGCTCACCTGGCCCAGCAGCGCTGATGAGACCCAGACTCCGGGCCCCATCCGGAGACTGACCCCGCCCACCGGAGTCTGCATTCACCAAGGAGCAATTCTCAGGGCCGCCGCTAGGGGGCGCTGGGCAGGGGGGTGTTCGGGGACCCGCACCCCCCGGGGGAAGCGGAGGGGGACCTCTGCAGACATGGGGTTCCGGGGCCCTAGGCCCCGTACATGGTCAAGGACCTCAAGCCCCTTTTGGAAACGGGGCCGTCTTCCCCCTTGGGACACCTGCACCCTCTTCTCGCACTCGAACCTCCAGCGGTAGGTCTTGTTCCCGAAGACACTCTTAGAGGCGGGGCGGGGTCACCGTCAGCGGGGGCACCCCCGCTAAGCCACAGACAAGCGGCCGCCGCGGCCTCTTACAAGACCGCAGGCAGACGGGCCGGCATGGAAAGCCCCGGGCAACCCAGCACCATCAAAGTGTTAGAGACCTCACCTGGCCCAGCAGCGCTGACGAGCCTCAGGCTCCGCCCCTGTCCTGAGTCTGAGCCCTCCCACCGGACTTTGCCTGCGCAAAGGTGCACTTCCCACGGCCGCCGCTGGGGGCGCTGGTGAGGGGGTTCGGGGACCCTCAGCACCCACGGGCTTAGGGTGACCTCGACCCAATGAGAAATCAGGACCCTCTTCCCTCGTGGGGGAACGGGGCCCTCTACCCCCTTGGGGGAACGGTAAATCGTCCCCCCCCTCCACCCGGGGAACACCCGCACCCTCCTCTCGCACTGACGCCCCCAGCGACAGGCCGTGCGCCCGAGGAAGCCCTGCAAGGAGGCGCGGGGTCAATGTGAGGCAGGGCACCCCCTGTAAGCTTCAGACAGGCGGCGGCCGCGGCCTCTCCCTAAAGTGCAGGCAGGCAGGCCGGCGCGGAAAGCCCGGGGCCTCCCAGCACCACTCAGAGGGGAAGAGTGCTCACCTGGCCCAGCAGCGCTGATGAGCCCCAGGCTCCGGGCCCCGTCCGGAGACTGACCCCGCCCACCGGAGTCTGCATTCACCAAGGAGCACTTCTCAGGGCCGCCGCTAGGGGGCGCTGGGCAGGGGGGTGTTCGGGGACCCGCACCCCCCTGGGGAAGGGGAGGGGGACCTCTGCAGACATGGGGTTCCGGGGCCCTAGGCCCCGTACATGGTCAAGGGACCTCAAGCCCCTTTTGGAAACGGGGCCGTCTTCCCCCTTGGGACACCTGCACCCTCTTCTCGCACTCGAACCTCCAGCGGTAGGTCTTGTTCCCGAAGACACCCTTAGAGGCGGGGCGGGGTCACCGTCAGCGGGGGCACCCCCGCTAAGCCACAGACAAGCGGCCGCCGCGGCCTCTCACAAGACCGCAGGCAGACGGGCCGGCATGGAAAGCCCCGGGCAACCCAGCACCATCAAAGTGTTAGAGACCTCACCTGGCCCAGCAGCGCTGACGAGCCTCAGGCTCCGCCCCTGTCCTGAGTCTGAGCCCTCGCACCGGACATTGCCTGCGCAAAGGTGCACTTCCCACGGCCGCCGCTAGGGGGCGCTGGTGAGGGGTTCGGGGACCCTCAGCCCCCACGGGCTTAGGGTGACCTCGACCCAATGAGAAAACAGGACCCTCTTCCCTCGTGGGGGAACGGGGCCCTCTACCCCCTTGGGGGAACGGTAAATCGTCCCCCCCCCTCCTCCCGGGGAACACCCGCACCCTCCTCTCGCACTGACGCCCCCAGCGACAGGCCGTGCGCCCGAGGAAGCCCTGCAAGGCGGCGCGGGGTCAATGTGAGGCAGGGCACCCCCTGTAAGCTTCAGACAAGCGGCGGCCGCGGCCTCTCCCTAAAGTGCAGGCAGGCAGGCCGGCGCGGAAAGCCCGGGGCCTCCCAGCACCACTCAGAGGGGAAGAGTGCTCACCTGGCCCAGCAGCGCTGATGAGCCCCAGGCTCCGGGCCCCGTCCGGAGACTGACCCCGCCCACCGGAGTCTGCATTCACCAAGGAGCACTTCTCAGGGCCGCCGCTAGGGGGCGCTGGGCAGGGGGGTGTTCGGGGACCCGCACCCCCCGGGGGAAGCGGAGGGGGACCTCTGCAGACATGGGGTTCCGGGGCCCTAGGCCCCGTACATGGTCAAGGGACCTCAAGCCCCTTTTGGAAACGGGGCCGTCTTCCCCCTTGGGACACCTGCACCCTCTTCTCGCACTCGAACCTCCAGCGGTAGGTCTTGTTCCCGAAGACACCCTTAGAGGCGGGGCGGGGTCACCGTCAGCGGGGGCACCCCCGCTAAGCCACAGACAAGCGGCCGCCGCGGCCTCTTACAAGACCGCAGGCAGACGGGCCGGCATGGAAAGCCCCGGGCAACCCAGCACCATCAAAGTGTTAGAGACCTCACCTGGCCCAGCAGCGCTGACGAGCCTCAGGCTCCGCCCCTGTCCTGAGTCTGAGCCCTCCCACCGGACTTTGCCTGCGCAAAGGTGCACTTCCCACGGCCGCCGCTGGGGGCGCTGGTGAGGGGGTTCGGGGACCCTCAGCCCCCACGTGCTTAGGGTGACCTCGACCCAATGAGAAAACAGGACCCTCTTCCCTCGTGGGGGAACGGGGCCCTCTACCCCCTTGGGGGAACGGTAAATCGTCCCCCCCCCTCCTCCCGGGGAACACCCGCACCCTCCTCTCGCACTGACGCCCCCAGCGACAGGCCGTGCGCCCGAGGAAGCCCTGCAAGGAGGCGCGGGGTCAATGTGAGGCAGGGCACCCCCTGTAAGCTTCAGACAGGCGGCGGCCGCGGCCTCTCCCTAAAGTGCAGGCAGGCAGGCCGGCGCGGAAAGCCCGGGGCCTCCCAGCACCACTCAGAGGGGAAGAGTGCTCACCTGGCCCAGCAGCGCTGATGAGCCCCAGGCTCCGGGCCCCGTCCGGAGACTGACCCCGCCCACCGGAGTCTGCATTCACCAAGGAGCACTTCTCAGGGCCGCCGCTAGGGGGCGCTGGGCAGGGGGGTGTTCGGGGACCCGCACCCCCCGGGGGAAGGGGAGGGGGACCTCTCAGACATGGGGTTCCGGGGCCCTAGGCCCCGTACATGGTCAAGGGACCTCAAGCCCCTTTTGGAAACGGGGCCGTCTTCCCCCTTGGGACACCTGCACCCTCTTCTCGCACTCGAACCTCCAGCGGTAGGTCTTGTTCCCGAAGACACCCTTAGAGGCGGGGCGGGGTCACCGTCAGCGGGGGCACCCCCGCTAAGCCACAGACAAGCGGCCGCCGCGGCCTCTTACAAGACCGCAGGCAGACGGGCCGGCATGGAAAGCCCCGGGCAACCCAGCACCATCAAAGTGTTAGAGACCTCACCTGGCCCAGCAGCGCTGACGAGCCTCAGGCTCCGCCCCTGTCCTGAGTCTGAGCCCTCGCACCGGACTTTGCCTGCGCAAAGGTGCACTTCCCACGGCCGCCGCTAGGGGGCGCTGGTGAGGGGGTTCGGGGACCCTCAGCCCCCACGGGCTTAGGGTGACCTCGACCCAATGAGAAAACAGGACCCTCTTCCCTCGTGGGGGAACGGGGCCCTCTACCCCCTTGGGGGAACGGTAAATCGTCCCCCCCCCTCCCGGGGAACACCCGCACCCTCCTCTCGCACTGACGCCCCCAGCGACAGGCCGTGCGCCCGAGGAAGCCCTGCAAGGAGGCGCGGGGTCAATGTGAGGCAGGGCACCCCCTGTAAGCTTCAGACAGGCGGCGGCCGCGGCCGCTCCCTAAAGTGCAGGCAGGCTGGCCGGCGCGGAAAGCCCGGGGCCTCCCAGCACCACTCAGAGGGAAAGAGTGCTCACCTGGCCCAGCAGCGCTGATGAGCCCCAGGCTCCGGGCCCCGTCCGGAGACTGACCCCGCCCACCGGAGTCTGCATTCACCAAGGAGCACTTCTCAGGGCCGCCGCTAGGGGGCGCTGGGCAGGGGGGTGTTCGGGGACCCGCACCCCCCGGGGGAAGGGGAGGGGGACCTCTGCAGACATGGGTTTCCGGGGCCCTAGGCCCCGTACATGGTCAAGGGACCTCAAGCCACTTTTGGAAACGGGGCCGTCTTCCCCCTTGGGACACCTGCACCCTCTTCTCGCACTCGAACCTCCAGCGGTAGATCTTGTTCCCGAAGACACCCTTAGAGGCGGGGCGGGGTCACCGTCAGCGGGGGCACCCCCGCTAAGCCACAGACAAGCGGCCGCCGCGGCCTCTTACAAGACCGCAGGCAGACGGGCCGGCATGGAAAGCCCCGGGCAACCCAGCACCATCAAAGTGTTAGAGACCTCACCTGGCCCAGCAGCGCTGACGAGCCTCAGGCTCCGCCCCTGTCCTGAGTCTGAGCCCTCCCACCGGACTTTGCCTGCGCAAAGGTGCACTTCCCACGGCCGCCGCTAGGGGGCGCTGGTGAGGGGGTTCGGGGACCCTCAGCCCCCACGGGCTTAGGGTGACATCGACCCAATGAGAAAACAGGACCCTCTTCCCTCGTGGGGGAACGGGGCCCTCTACCCCCTTGGGGGAATGGTAAATCGTCCCCCCCCTCCTCCCGGGGAACACCCGCACCCTCCTCTCGCACTGACGCCTCCAGCGACAGGCCGTGCGCCCGAGGAAGCCCTGCAAGGAGGCGCGGGGTCAATGTGAGGCAGGGCACCCCCTGTAAGCTTCAGACAGGCGGCGGCCGCGGCCTCTCCCTAAAGTGCAGGCAGGCAGGCCGGCGCGGAAAGCCCGGGGCCTCCCAGCACCACTCAGAGGGGAAGAGTGCTCACCTGGCCCAGCAGCGCTGATGAGCCCCAGGCTCCGGGCCCCGTCCGGAGACTGACCCCGCCCACCGGAGTCTGCATTCACCAAGGAGCACTTCTCAGGGCCGCCGCTAGGGGGCGCTGGGCAGGGGGGTGTTCGGGGACCCGCACCCCCCGGGGGAAGCGGAGGGGGACCTCTGCAGACATGGGGTTCCGGGGCCCTAGGCCCCGTACATGGTCAAGGGACCTCAAGCCCCTTTTGGAAACGGGGCCGTCTTCCCCCTTGGGACACCTGCACCCTCTTCTCGCACTCGAACCTCCAGCGGTAGGTCTTGTTCCCGAAGACACCCTTAGAGGCGGGGCGGGGTCACCGTCAGCGGGGGCACCCCCGCTAAGCCACAGACAAGCGGCCGCCGCGGCCTCTTACAAGACCGCAGGCAGACGGGCCGGCATGGAAAGCCCCGGGCAACCCAGCACCATCAAAGTGTTAGAGACCTCACCTGGCCCAGCAGCGCTGACGAGCCTCAGGCTCCGCCCCTGTCCTGAGTCTGAGCCCTCCCACCGGACTTTGCCTGCGCAAAGGTGCACTTCCCACGGCCGCCGCTGGGGGCGCTGGTGAGGGGGTTCGGGGACCCTCAGCCCCCACGGGCTTAGGGTGACCTCGACCCTATGAGAAAACAGGACCCTCTTCCCTCGTGGGGGAACGGGGCCCTCTACCCCCTTGGGGGAACGGTAAATCGTCCCCCCCCCTCCTCCCGGGGAACACCCGCACCCTCCTCTCGCACTGACGCCCCCAGCGACAGGCCGTGCGCCCGAGGAAGCCCTGCAAGGAGGCGCGGGGTCAATGTGAGGCAGGGCACCCCCTGTAAGCTTCAGACAGGCGGCGGCCGCGGCCTCTCCCTAAAGTGCAGGCAGGCAGGCCGGCGCGGAAAGCCCGGGGCCTCCCAGCACCACTCAGAGGGGAAGAGTGCTCACCTGGCCCAGCAGCGCTGATGAGCCCCAGGCTCTGGGCCCCGTCCGGAGACTGACCCCGCCCACCGGAGTCTGCATTCACCAAGGAGCACTTCTCAGGGCCGCCGCTAGGGGGCGCTGGGCAGGGGGGTGTTCGGGGACCCGCACCCCCCGGGGGAAGCGGAGGGGGACCTCTGCAGACATGGGGTTCCGGGGCCCTAGGCCCCGTACCTGGTCAAGGGACCTCAAGCCCCTTTTGGAAACGGGGCCGTCTTCCCCCTTGGGACACCTGCACCCTCTTCTCGCACTCGAACCTCCAGCGGTAGGTCTTGTTCCCGAAGACACCCTTAGAGGCGGGGCGGGGTCACCGTCAGCGGGGGCACCCCCGCTAAGCCACAGACAAGCGGCCGCCGCGGCCTCTTACAAGACCGCAGGCAGACGGGCCGGCATGGAAAGCCCCGGGCAACCCAGCACCATCAAAGTGTTAGAGACCTCACCTGGCCCAGCAGCGCTGACGAGCCTCAGGCTCCGCCCCTGTCCTGAGTCTGAGCCCTCCCACCGGACTTTGCCTGCGCAAAGGTGCACTTCCCACGGCCGCCGCTAGGGGGCGCTGGTGAGGGGGTTCGGGGACCCTCAGCCCCCACGGGCTTAGGGTGACCTCGACCCAATGAGAAAACAGGACCCTCTTCCCTCGTGGGGGAACGGGGCCCTCTACCCCCTTGGGGGAACGGTAAATCGTCCCCCCCCCTCCTCCCGGGGAACACCCGCACCCTCCTCTCGCACTGACGCCCCCAGCGACAGGCCGTGCGCCCGAGGAAGCCCTGCAAGGAGGCGCGGGGTCAATGTGAGGCAGGGCACCCCCTGTAAGCTTCAGACAGGCGGCGGCCGCGGCCTCTCCCTAAAGTGCAGGCAGGCAGGCCGGCGCGGAAAGCCCGGGGCCTCCCAGCACCACTCAGAGGGGAAGAGTGCTCACCTGGCCCAGCAGCGCTGATGAGCCCCAGGCTCCGGGCCCCGTCCGGAGACTGACCCCGCCCACCGGAGTCTGCATTCACCAAGGAGCACTTCTCAGGGCCGCCGCTAGGGGGCGCTGGGCAGGGGGGTGTTCGGGGACCCGCACCCCCCGGGGGAAGCGGAGGGGGACCTCTGCAGACATGGGGTTCCGGGGCCCTAGGCCCCGTACCTGGTCAAGGGACCCCAAGCCCCTTTTGGAAACGGGGCCGTCTTCCCCCTTGGGACACCTGCACCCTCTTCTCGCACTCGAACCTCCAGCGGTAGGTCTTGTTCCCGAAGACACCCTTAGAGGCGGGGCGGGGTCACCGTCAGCGGGGGCACCCCCGCTAAGCCACAGACAAGCGGCCGCCGCGGCCTCTTACAAGACCGCAGGCAGACGGGCCGGCATGGAAAGCCCCGTGCAACCCAGCACCATCAAAGTGTTAGAGACCTCACCTGGCCCAGCAGCGCTGACGAGCCTCAGGCTCCGCCCCTGTCCTGAGTCTGAGCCCTCCCACCGGACTTTGCCTGCGCAAAGGTGCACCTCCCACGGCCGCCGCTAGGGGGCGCTGGTGAGGGGGTTCGGGGACCCTCAGCCCCCACGGGCTTAGGGTGACCTCGACCCAATGAGAAAACAGGACCCTCTTCCCTCGTGGGGGAACGGGGCCCTCTACCCCCTTGGGGGAACGGTAAATCGTCCCCCCCCCCTCCTCCGGGGGAACACCCGCACCCTCCTCTCGCACTGACGCCCCCAGCGACAGGCCGTGCGCCCGAGGAAGCCCTGCAAGGAGGCGCGGGGTCAATGTGAGACAGGGCACCCCCTGTAAGCTTCAGACAGGCGGCGGCCGCGGCCTCTCCCTAAAGTGCAGGCAGGCAGGCCGGCGCGGAAAGCCCGGGGCCTCCCAGCACCACTCAGAGGGGAAGAGTGCTCACCTGGCCCAGCAGCGCTGATGAGCCCCAGGCTCCGGGCCCCGTCCGGAGACTGACCCCGCCCACCGGAGTCTGCATTCACCAAGGAGCACTTCTCAGGGCCGCCGCTAGGGGGCGCTGGGCAGGGGGGTGTTCGGGGACCCGCACCCCCCGGGGGAAGGGGAGGGGGACCTCTGCAGACATGGGGTTCCGGGGCCCTAGGCCCCGTACATGGTCAAGGGACCTCAAGCCACTTTTGGAAACGGGGCCGTCTTCCCCCTTGGGACACCTGCACCCTCTTCTCGCACTCGAACCTCCAGCGGTAGGTCTTGTTCCCGAAGACACCCTTAGAGGCGGGGCGGGGTCACCGTCAGCGGGGGCACCCCCTCTAAGCCACAGACAAGCGGCCGCCGCGGCCTCTTACAAGACCGCAGGCAGACGGGCCGGCATGGAAAGCCCCGGGCAACCCAGCACCATCAAAGTGTTAGAGACCTCACCTGGCCCAGCAGCGCTGACGAGCCTCAGGCTCCGCCCCTGTCCTGAGTCTGAGCCCTCGCACCGGACTTTGCCTGCGCAAAGGTGCACTTCCCACGGCCGCCGCTAGGGGGCGCTGGTGAGGGGGTTCGGGGACCCTCAGCCCCCACGGGCTTAGGGTGACCTCGACCCAATGAGAAAACAGGACCCTCTTCCCTCGTGGGGGAACGGGGCCCTCTACCCCCTTGGGGGAACGGTAAATCGTCCCCCCCCCTCCTCCCGGGGAACACTTGCACCCTCCTCTCGCACTGACGCCCCCAGCGACAGGCCGTGCGCCCGAGGAAGCCCTGCAAGGAGGCGCGGGGTCAATGTGAGGCAGGGCACCCCCTGTAAGCTTCAGACAGGCGGCGGCCGCGGCCTCTCCCTAAAGTGCAGGCAGGCAGGCCGGCGCGGAAAGCCCGGGGCCTCCCAGCACCACTCAGAGGGGAAGAGTGCTCACCTGGCCCAGCAGCGCTGATGAGCCCCAGGCTCCGGGCCCCGTCCGGAGACTGACCCCGCCCACCGGAGTCTGCATTCACCAAGGAGCACTTCTCAGGGCCGCCGCTAGGGGGCGCTGGGCAGGGGGGTGTTCGGGGACCCGCACCCCCCGGGGGAAGCGGAGGGGGACCTCTGCAGACATGGGGTTCCGGGGCCCTAGGCCCCGTACCTGGTCAAGGGACCTCAAGCCCCTTTTGGAAACGGGGCCGTCTTCCCCCTTGGGACACCTGCACCCTCTTCTCGCACTCGAACCTCCAGCGGTAGGTCTTGTTCCCGAAGACACCCTTAGAGGCGGGGCGGGGTCACCGTCAGCGGGGGCACCCCCGCTAAGCCACAGACAAGCGGCCGCCGCGGCCTCTTACAAGACCGCAGGCAGACGGGCCGGCATGGAAAGCACCGGGCAACCCAGCACCATCAAAGTGTTAGAGACCTCACCTGGCCCAGCAGCGCTGACGAGCCTCAGGCTCCGCCCCTGTCCTGAGTCTGAGCCCTCCCACCGGACTTTGCCTGCGCAAAGGTGCACTTCCCACGGCCGCCGCGAGGGGGCGCTGGTGAGGGGGTTCGGGGACCCTCAGCCCCCACGGGCTTAGGGTGACCTCGACCCAATGAGAAAACAGGACCCTCTTCCCTCGTGGGGGAACGGGGCCCTCTACCCCCTTGGGGGAACGGTAAATCGTCCCCCCCCCTCCTCCCGGGGAACACCCGCACCCTCCTCTCGCACTGACGCCCCCAGCGACAGGCCGTGCGCCCGAGGAAGCCCTGCAAGGAGGCGCGGGGTCAATGTGAGGCAGGGCACCCCCTGTAAGCTTCAGACAGGCGGCGGCCGCGGCCTCTCCCTAAAGTGCAGGCAGGCAGGCCGGCGCGGAAAGCCTGGGGCCTCCCAGCACCACTCAGAGGGGAAGAGTGCTCACCTGGCCCAGCAGCGCTGATGAGCCCCAGGCTCCGGGCCCCGTCCGGAGACTGACCCCGCCCACCGGAGTCTGCATTCACCAAGGAGCACTTCTCAGGGCCGCCGCTAGGGGGCGCTGGGCAGGGGGGTGTTCGGGGACCCGCACCCCCCGGGGGAAGCGGAGGGGGACCTCTGCAGACATGGGGTTCCGGGGCCCTAGGCCCCGTACATGGTCAAGGGACCTCAAGCCCCTTTTGGAAACGGGGCCGTCTTCCCCCTTGGGACACCTGCACCCTCTTCTCGCACTCGAACCTCCAGCGGTAGGTCTTGTTCCCGAAGACACCCTTAGAGGCGGGGCGGGGTCACCGTCAGCGGGGGCACCCCCGCTAAGCCACAGACAAGCGGCCGCCGCGGCCTCTTACAAGACCGCAGGCAGACGGGCCGGCATGGAAAGCCCCGGGCAACCCAGCACCATCAAAGTGTTAGAGACCTCACCTGGCCCAGCAGCGCTGACGAGCCTCAGGCTCCGCCCCTGTCCTGAGTCTGAGCCCTCCCACCGGACTTTGCCTGCGCAAAGGTGCACTTCCCACGGCCGCCGCTGGGGGCGCTGGTGAGGGGGTTCGGGGACCCTCAGCCCCCACGGGCTTAGGGTGACCTCGACCCTATGAGAAAACAGGACCCTCTTCCCTCGTGGGGGAACGGGGCCCTCTACCCCCTTGGGGGAACGGTAAATCGTCCCCCCCCCTCCTCCCGGGGAACACCCGCACCCTCCTCTCGCACTGACGCCCCCAGCGACAGGCCGTGCGCCCGAGGAAGCCCTGCAAGGAGGCGCGGGGTCAATGTGAGGCAGGGCACCCCCTGTAAGCTTCAGACAGGCGGCGGCCGCGGCCTCTCCCTAAAGTGCAGGCAGGCAGGCCGGCGCGGAAAGCCCGGGGCCTCCCAGCACCACTCAGAGGGGAAGAGTGCTCACCTGGCCCAGCAGCGCTGATGAGCCCCAGGCTCTGGGCCCCGTCCGGAGACTGACCCCGCCCACCGGAGTCTGCATTCACCAAGGAGCACTTCTCAGGGCCGCCGCTAGGGGGCGCTGGGCAGGGGGGTGTTCGGGGACCCGCACCCCCCGGGGGAAGCGGAGGGGGACCTCTGCAGACATGGGGTTCCGGGGCCCTAGGCCCCGTACCTGGTCAAGGGACCTCAAGCCCCTTTTGGAAACGGGGCCGTCTTCCCCCTTGGGACACCTGCACCCTCTTCTCGCACTCGAACCTCCAGCGGTAGGTCTTGTTCCCGAAGACACCCTTAGAGGCGGGGCGGGGTCAC